>NC_069502.1:1100924641-1100974641 GCF_027579735.1 Bombina bombina | reverse complement strand
AGGCAGCGGTCCAGTTTATAAGGAGAGTATTGTTCTTATGTCATTTGCATACAGATTTTTGTGATAACATTTGACATTATCTGTGCATCATATTTCTTTTCCTATGGCATGGAGAGTCCACAGATCATTCTAATTACTAGTGGGATATTCTCTCCTGGTCAGCAAGACGAGGCAAAGAGCACCCCAGCAGAGCTGTTAAGTGTCACTTCCCTTACCCATAATCATTCCCTTACCCAGTCATTCTCTTTGCCTCTGTCAAGGGAGGATGTGCGAAGATGGTATCTGAAGATGTTTAATCCTTTTATGGATACTTTTCCCTGCAAGCAAGGATTGGGGTCAAGCTGTGTCCATGTCAATCTCTTTATTATGAGTAATGGTGGCTATTAGCAGTTAGAAAATGTCGAGATGGTCTTTACTTAAACATTATTGCTACCCCTATTATAGAAAGCCAGGGTTGGTTACTTGGTTCTTTCCTTTCTACAGGTCCCTGGTAGAAGTGGGGAATTTATTACACCTTAGAAAACAGTTCCTGCCTGATAGAGCAGGATCCACAGGTATGTGCTTTCCCTTCTAGTTTAGAAGGTACCGGCACAATAAGGGTTAATCCTTTTGTGGAAATTGTTCTGAGGAAATTAATTTATCCTTAGAGGGCACTGCTTGATATGTGAGAGTGTTTGTGAAATGAGGCATACTTTATTTATTGGGACTTGGAGAATGTATGGAGAGACTTAGAAGTAGTTGAGACTTTGGAGCAATCACTTTTATTGCTCACTATTGCTTATTTGTTTTTCATCCGCTTGCTATTAGAGCGCTCTACTGCTTTGTTTTCACACCGTTTTTTTATTTAAATCTGTGGCACAGTTTTTCTTGTAAGATGCATCGAGTCCACGGATTCATCCATACTTGTGGGATATTCTCCTTCCTTACAGGAAGTGGCAAAGAGAGCACCCACAGCAGAGCTGTCTATATAGCTCCTCCCTTAGCTCTACCCCTTAGTCATTCTCTTTGCCTACTCTAAGTACTAGGAAGGGTAAAGTGAGTGTGGTGGCAAAAATGTTAGTTTTTATTTTCTCAAGCAAAAGTTTGTTATTTTAAATGGTACCGGTGTGTATTATTTACTTTCTGGCAGAAAAGGGATGAAGATTTCTGCAAGGAGGATTTTGATCTTAGCACTTTGTAACTAAGATCCACTGCTATTCTCACAAGAGCTGAAAAGTACAGGAAAACTAAAGTTGGGGGAACGGTTTGCAGGCTAAACTGCATTGAGGTATGTTCAGTCTATTTTTATCTAGACAGACTGTGATAGTTCTAGAAAAGGCTGGCAATATCCCCATGAGGGAAGGGTAAGCTGTATTCAGACACTTAGTAGGAATCCCAGCTTGCATAAAGGGCTCATTAGTTACTGGTGACACTGATAGGAAAAAACTTTTTTTATTGCAAATATAACGTTTTTTGAGGGACTTTAAGGGGTCATTGTAGCTTGTTTAAGGGTTATTAACCCACATGGCTAGTTTAAGAAACACTCTGTTATGTTTCTTTTAGGCTCCATAATGTCGAGTGAGGAGGGAGGGGCCTATTTTCGCGCCTCAGTTGCGCAGTTTCTTTTCCTCAGAGACATCCAGCTGCTTCTCCAGAGGTTCCTACTGTGTTTGAGGGCTTTAAAGAAGTTTTTTCCCCCACAAATCGTTCCTAAAGGGCATGTAGCAGCCACAGCAGAGCTGTGGCAAGGTGCTGAACGTTTTTTACCGGTTTTTGACGTTTTGTCAATCCGGTTTTTACATTAAGGGGTTTATTGTTTATTTGCATAGCTGTGCAAAGTTACTAAGGCTTTATGATGCAACTGTAAAAATTTCGTTGAGTTTACTGCTTTTTCTCCAACATTGGTGTGTCCGGTCCACGGTGTCATCCATTACTTGTGGGATATTCTCCTCCCCCACAGGGAAAGGCAAGGAGAGCACACAGCAAGAGCTGTCCATATAGTCCCTCCCAGGCTCCGCCCCCCCAGTCATTCTCCTTGCCGCTCTGAACAAGTAGCATCTCCTCGGGGATGGTGAGGAGTTTGTGGTGTTTAGTTGTAGTTTTTTATTCTTCTATCAAGAGTTTGTTATTTTAAAATAGTGCTGGTATGTACTATTTACTCTGAAACAGAAAGAGATGAAGATTTCTGTTTGTGAGAGGATTATGATTTTAGCAGCAGTTACTAAAATCGTTTGCTGTTTCCACATAGGACTGTTAAGATGAGATAACTTCAGTTGGGGGGAACAGTTTGCAGACTTTTCTGCTCAAGGTATGACTAGCCATATTTCTAACAAGACTGTGTAATGCTGGAAGGCTGTCATTTTTCCCCTCATGGGGATCGGTAAGCCATTTTCTTAGTCTCAAACAGAATAAAGGGCTTATTATGGGCTATAAACTGGTAGACACTTTTAGGGGCTAAATCGATTGCTTTATTTAAGTATTATATGCAGTTTGAAGTTGTATTTCACACTTTTATAACATTGGGGAACGTTTTTAGCACCAGGCACTTGTTAAGACACCTTCCCAGTCAGGAAGGGCCTTTCTCTGTAGTAGGCAGAGCCTCATTTTCGCGCCATTACTGTGCAGTTAATTTTGAGTTCAGTACATGCAGCTGCATGTGTGAGGGTCTGGAATCCACTAAAAACGTTCCTAGAAGGCTTCATTTGGTATCATATACCCCCCTGGGATTGGTGAAGTTGCAGCAAAGGCTGTGGCTGGGACTGTAAGGGGGTTAAAATGAAAAACGGCTCCGGTTTCCACATTTTAAGGGTTAACAGCTTGAAAATTGGGGTGCAATACTTTGAATGTATTAAGACACTGTGGTGAAAATTTGGTAAAGATTGGATAATTCCTTCATAGTTTTTCACTTATTCAGTAATAAAGTGTGCCCTGTTTAACATTTAAAGAGACAGTAACGGTTTTGTTTTAAAACGGTTTTTGTGCTTTATTAACCAGTTTAAGCCTGTTTAACATGTCTGTACCTTCAGATAGATCATGTTCTGTATGTATGGTAGCCAATGTGGTTCCCCCTTCAAATATAGTGTGATAATTGTGCCATTGCGTCCAAACAAAATAAGGACAGAACTGTCACAAATTGTAAAGTTGCCCAGGATGATTCCTCAGATGAAGGAAGTAGACATAATTCTACATCATCTCCTTCTGTGTCTATACCAGTTATGCCCGCGCAGGCGACCCCTAGTACTTCTAGCGCGCCAATGCTTGTTACTATGCAGTAATTGACAGCAGTAATGGATAACTCCATAGCTAATATTTTATCCAAAATGCCTGCTTTTCAGAGAAAGCGCGATTGCTCTGTTTTAAACACTGTAGAGCAGGAGGGCGCTGATGATAATTTTTCTGTCATACCCTCACACCAATCTGAAGTGGCAGTGTGGGAGGGTTTGTCAGATGGGGAAATTTCTGATACAGGAAGAATTTCTCAGCAGGCAGAACCTGATGTTGTGACATTTAAATTTAAATTAGAGCATCTCCGCGCATTACTTAAGGAGGTGCTATCTACTCTGGATGATTGTGACAATCTGGTCAACCCAGAAAAATTGTGCAAGATGAACAGTTCCTTGAGGTCCCGGTGCACCCTGATGCTTTTCCGATACCTAAACGGGTGGCGGACATAGTGAATAAGGAGTGGGAGAAGCCAGGCATACCTTTTGTCCCTCCTCCTATATTTAAGAAATTGTTCCCTATGGTCGACCCCAGGAAGGACACATGGCAAACAGTCCCTAAGGTCGAGGGGGAGTTTTCTACTCTAGCCAAGCGCACGACCATTCCTATTGAGGACAACTGTGCTTTCAAAGATCCTATGGATAAAAAATTGGAGGGTTTGCTTAAAAAGATTTTTGTACAGCAAGGTTACCTCCTTCAACCTATTTCGTGCATTATTCCTGTCACTACAGAGGCGTGGTTCTGGTTCGAGGAACTGGAAAAGTCGCTCAGTAGGGAGACTCTGTATGAGGAAGTCATGGACAGAATTTACGCACTTAAGTTAGCTAATTCCTTTATTTTAGACGCCGCTTTGCAGTTAGCTAGGTTAGCGGCAAAAAATTCAGGGTTTACAATTGTGGCGCGCAGAGCGCTCTGGCTAAAGTCTTGGTCGGCGGATGTATCTTCCAAGACAAAATTGCTTAATACCCCTTTCAAAGGTAAGACCCCTTTTGGGCCAGAATTGAAAGAGATTATTTCAGTCATCACTGGGGGAAAGGGCCATGCCCTCCCACAAGATAAACCTTTCAGGGCTAAGAATAAGTCCAATTCTCGTTCCTTTTGCAATTTCAGGAACGGACCGGCTTCCAACTCGGCAGCCTCTAGACAAGAGGGTAACGCTTCCCAGACTAAACCAGCTTGGAAATCAATGCAAGGCTGGAACAAGGGTAAACAGGCCAAGAAACCTGCTGCTGCTACCAAGACAGCATGAAGAGGTAGCCCCCGAACCAGAACCGGATCTAGTAGGGGGCAGACTCTCTCTCTTTGCTCAGGCTTGGGCAAGAGATGTTCAGGATCCCTGGGCACTAGAAATAGTCTCTCAGGGTTATCTTCTAGAATTCAAGGAACTACCCCCAAAGGGAAGGTTCCACATGTCTCACTTATCTTCAAACCAAGTAAAGAGACAGGCATTCTTACATTGTGTAGAAGACCTGTTAAAGATGGGAGTGATACTCCCAGTTCCAACTGTGGAACAAGGTCAGGGGTTTTACTCAAATCTGTTTGTAGTTCCCAAAAAAAGAGGGAACTTTCAGACCAATTCTGGATTTAAAAATTCTAAACAAATTTCTCAGAGTGCCATCGTTCAAAATGGAAACTATTTGAACGATTTTACCTACAATCCAGGAGGGTCAATTTATGACTACCGTGGATCTAAAGGATGCGTATCTGCATATTCCTATCCACAAAGATCATCATCAGTTCCCAAGGTTCGCCTTTCTGGACAAACATTACCTATTGTGACTCTCCCATTCGGACTAGCCACTGCTCCAAGGATTTTCACAAAGGTGCTCGGGTCCCTTCTAGTGGTTCTAAGACCCAGGGGCATTGCAGTGGCACCTTACTTGGACGACATCCTAATTCAAGGGTCGTCTCTTTCAAAGACAAAGGCTCACACAGACATTGTTCTAGCCTTTCTCAGATCTCACGGGTGGTAGGTGAACATAGAAAAAAGTTCCCCGTCTCCGTCAACAAGAGTCCCTTTCTTGGGAACAATAATAGATTCTTTAGAAATGAAGATTTTCCTGACAGATGTCAGAGAGTCAAAGCTTCTAAACGCTTGTCAAGTTCTTCACTCTGTTCTACGGCCTTCCATAGCTCAGTGCATGGAAGTAGTAGGGTTGATGGTTGCAGCAATGGACATAGTTCCTTTTGCGCGAATTCATCTAAGACCATTACAACTGTGCATGCTCAAACAGTGGAATGGGGACTATACAGACTTGTCTCCAGTGATTCAAGTAGATCAGAAGACCAGAGACTCACTCCGTTGGTGGCTGACTCAGGATCACCTGTCCCAGGGAATGAGCTTCCTCAGACCAGAGTGGGTCATTGTCACGACCGACGCCAGTCTATTAGGCTGGGGCGCGGTCTGGGATTCCCTGAAAGCTCAGGGTCTATGGTCTCGGGAAGAGTCTCTTCTCCCGATAAACATCCTGGAACTGAGAGCGATATTCAATGCTCTCCGGGCTTGGCCTCAACTAGCAAAGGCCAGATTCATAAGATTTTTTGGGAGAAAGGTTTTGCAAGCCGTGGTGCCTTCTGTTTAGGTAACCTGATTTGCTCCATCCCTTCATCCGTGTCCTAAAGCTTTGGTATTGGTTCCCACAAGTAATGGATGACACCGTGGACCGGACACACCAATGTTGGAGAAAACAGAATTTATGCTTACCTGATAAATTACTTTCTCCAACGGTGTGTCCGGTCCACGGCCCGCCCTGGTTTTTTAATCAGGTTTTAAGAATTTCTTTCTCTATACACTACAGTCACCACGGCACACTATAGTTTCTCCTTTTTTTCTCCTAACCGTCGGTCGAATGACTGGGGGGGCGGAGCCTGGGAGGGACTATATGGACAGCTCTTGCTGTGTGCTCTCCTTGCCTTTCCCTGTGGGGGAGGAGAATATCCCACAAGTAATGGATGACACCGTGGACCGGACACACCGTTGGAGAAAGTAATTTATCAGGTAAGCATAAATTCTGTTTTTTACACGGTTTTGCAGAGTTTGTGCAGCTTTTTTCTCCAACATAGGTGTGTCCGGTCCACGGCGTCATCCTTACTTGTGGGATATTCTCTTCCCCAACAGGAAATGGCAAAGAGCCCAGCAAAGCTGGTCACATGATCCCTCCTAGGCTCCGCCTACCCCAGTCATTCTCTTTGCCGTTGTACAGGCAACATCTCCACGGAGATGGCTTAGAGTTTTTTAGTGTTTAACTGTAGTTTTTATTATTCAATCAAGAGTTTGTTATTTTAAAATAGTGCTGGTATGTACTATTTACTCTGAAACAGAAAAGAGATGAAGATTTCTGTTTGTATGAGGAAAATGATTTTAGCAACCGTCACTAAAATCCATGGCTGTTCCACACAGGACTGTTGAGAGCAATTAACTTCAGTTGGGGGAACAGTGAGCAGTCTCTTGCTGCTTGAGGTATGACACATTCTAACAAGACGATGTAATGCTGGAAGCTGTCATTTTCCCTATGGGATCCGGTAAGCCATGTTTATTAAGATCGTAAATAAGGGCTTCACAAGGGCTTATTAAGACTGTAGACTTTTTCTGGGCTAAATCGATTCATTATTAACACATATTTAGCCTTGAGGAATCATTTATTCTGGGTATTTTGATATTATAATATCGGCAGGCACTGTTTTAGACACCTTATTCTCTGGGGCTTTCCCAAATCATAGGCAGAGCCTCATTTTCGCGCCGGTGTTGCGCACTTGTTTTTGAGAGGCATGACATGCAGTCGCATGTGAGAGGAGCTCTGATACTTAGAAAAGACTTTCTGAAGGCGTCATTTGGTATCGTATTCCCCTTTGGGCTTGGTTGGGTCTCAGCAAAGCAGATACCAGGGACTGTAAAGGGGTTAAAGTTAAGAACGGCTCCGGTTCCGTTATTTTAAGGGTTAAAGCTTCCAAATTTGGTGTGCAATACTTTTAAGGCTTTAAGACATTTCACCTGCAGGGTTACCTTCTACAACCAATTTCATGCATTGTCCCTGTAGCTACAGCCGCATGTTTCTGGTTCGATGAGCTGATAAAGGCGGTCGATAGTGATTCTCCTCCTTATGAGGAGATTATGGACAGAATCAATGCTCTCAAATTGGCTAATTCTTTCACCCTAGACGCCACTTTGCAATTGGCTAGGTTAGCGGCTAAGAATTCTGGGTTTGCTATTGTGGCGCGCAGAGCGCTTTGGTTGAAATCTTGGTCAGCTGATGCGTCTTCCAAGAACAAGCTACTTAACATTCCTTTCAAGGGGAAAACGCTGTTTGGCCCTGACTTGAAAGAGATTATCTCTGATATCACTGGGGGTAAGGGCCACGCCCTTCCTCAGGATCGGCCTTTCAAGGCAAAAAATAAACCTAATTTTCGTCCCTTTCGTAGAAATGGACCAGCCCAAAGTGCTACGTCCTCTAAGCAAGAGGGTAATACTTCTCAAGCCAAGCCAGCTTGGAGACCAATGCAAGGCTGGAACAAGGGAAAGCAGGCCAAGAAACCTGCCACTGCTACCAAGACAGCATGAAATGTTGGCCCCCGATCCGGGACCGGATCTGGTGGGGGGCAGACTCTCTCTCTTCGCTCAGGCTTGGGCAAGAGATGTTCTGGATCCTTGGGCGCTAGAAATAGTCTCCCAAGGTTATCTTCTGGAATTCAAGGGGCTTCCCCCAAGGGGGAGGTTCCACAGGTCTCAGTTGTCTTCAGACCACATAAAAAGACAGGCATTCTTACATTGTGTAGAAGACCTGTTAAAAATGGGAGTGATTCATCCTGTTCCATTAAGAGAACAAGGGATGGGGTTCTACTCCAATCTGTTCATAGTTCCCAAAAAAGAGGGAACGTTCAGACCAATCTTAGATCTCAAGATCTTAAACAAGTTTTTCAAGGTTCCATCGTTCAAGATGGAAACCATTCGAACTATTCTTCCTTCCATCCAGGAAGGTCAATTCATGACCACGGTGGATTTAAAGGATGCGTATCTACATATTCCTATCCACAAGGAACATCATCGGTTCCTAAGGTTCGCATTCCTGGACAAGCATTACCAGTTTGTGGCGCTTCCTTTCGGATTAGCCACTGCTCCAAGGATTTTCACAAAGGTACTAGGGTCCCTTCTAGCTGTGCTAAGACCAAGGGGCATTGCTGTAGTACCTTACTTGGACGACATTCTGATTCAAGCGTCGTCCCTTCCTCAAGCAAAGGCTCACACGGACATTGTCCTGGCCTTTCTCAGATCTCACGGATGAAAAGTGAACGTGGAAAAGAGTTCTCTATCTCCGTCAACAAGGGTTCCCTTCTTGGGAACAATAATAGACTCCTTAGAAATGAGGATTTTTCTGACAGAGGCCAGAAAAACAAAACTTCTAGACTCTTGTCGGATACTTCATTCCGTTCCTCTTCCTTCCATAGCGCAGTGCATGGAAGTGATCGGCTTGATGGTAGCGGCAATGGACATAGTCCCTTTTGCGCGCATTCATCTAAGACCATTACAACTGTGCATGCTCAGTCAGTGGAATGGGGACTATACAGACTTGTCTCCAAAGATACAAGTAAATCAGAGGACCAGAGACTCACTCCGTTGGTGGCTGTCCCTGGACAACCTGTCACAAGGGATGACATTCCGCAGACCGGAGTGGGTCATCGTCACGACCGACGCCAGTCTGATGGGCTGGGGCGCGGTCTGGGGATCCCTGAAAGCTCAGGGTCTTTGGTCTCGGGAAGAATCTCTTCTACCGATAAATATTCTGGAACTGAGAGTGATATTCAATGCTCTCAAGGCCTGGCCTCAGCTAGCGAGGGCCAAGTTCATACGGTTTCAATCAGACAACATGACAACTGTTGCGTACATCAACCATCAGGGGGGAACAAGGAGTTCCCTAGCGATGGAAGAAGTGACCAAAATCATTCTATGGGCGGAGTCTCACTCCTGCCACCTGTCTGCTATCCACATCCCAGGAGTGGAAAATTGGGAAGCGGATTTTCTGAGTCGTCAGACATTGCATCCGGGGGAGTGGGAACTCCATCCGGAAATCTTTGCCCAAGTCACTCAGCTGTGGGGCATTCCAGACATGGATCTGATGGCCTCTCGTCAGAACTTCAAAGTTCCTTGCTACGGGTCCAGATCCAGGGATCCCAAGGCGGCTCTAGTGGATGCACTAGTAGCACCTTGGACCTTCAAACTAGCTTATGTGTTCCCGCCGTTTCCTCTCATCCCCAGGCTGGTAGCCAGGATCCATCAGGAGAGGGCGTCGGTGATCTTGATAGCTCCTGCGTGGCCACGCAGGACTTGGTATGCAGATCTGGTGAATATGTCATCGGCTCCACCTTGGAAGCTACCTTTGAGACGAGACCTTCTTGTTCAGGGTCCGTTCGAACATCCGAATCTGGTTTCACTCCAGCTGACTGCTTGGAGATTGAACGCTTGATCTTATCGAAGCGAGGGTTCTCAGATTCTGTTATCGATACTCTTGTTCAGGCCAGAAAGCCTGTAACTAGAAAGATTTACCACAAAATTTGGAAAAAAATATATCTGTTGGTGTGAATCTAAAGGATTCCCTTGGGACAAGGTTAAGATTCCTAAGATTCTATCCTTCCTTCAAGAAGGATTGGAAAAAGGATTATCTGCTAGTTCCCTGAAGGGACAGATTTCTGCCTTGTCTGTGTTACTTCACAAAAAGCTGGCAGCTGTGCCAGATGTTCAAGCCTTTGTTCAGGCTCTGGTTAGAATTAAGCCTGTTTAGAAGCCTTTGACTCCTCCTTGGAGTCTCAACTTAGTTCTTTCAGTTCTTCAGGGGGTTCCGTTTGAACCCTTACATTCCGTTGATATTAAGTTATTATCTTGGAAAGTTTTGTTTTTAGTTGCAATTTCTTCTGCTAGAAGAGTTTCAGAGTTATCTGCTCTGCAGTGTTCTCCTCCTTATCTGGTGTTCCATGCAGATAAGGTGGTTTTACGTACTAAACCTGGTTTTCTTCCAAAAGTTGTTTCTAACAAAAACATTAACCAGGAGATTATCGTACCTTCTCTGTGTCCGAAACCAGTTTCAAAGAAGGAACGTTTGTTGCACAATTTGGATGTTGTTCGCGCTCTAAAATTCTATTTAGATGCTACAAAGGATTTTAGACAAACATCTTCCTTGTTTGTTGTTTATTCCGGTAAAAGGAGAGGTCAAAAAGCAACTTCTACCTCTCTATCTTTTTGGATTAAAAGCATCATCAGATTGGCTTACGAGACTGCCGGACGGCAGCCTCCCGAAAGAATCACGGCTCATTCCACTAGGGCTGTGGCTTCCACATGGGCCTTCAAGAACGAGGCTTCTGTTGATCAGATATGTAGGGCAGCGACTTGGTCTTCACTGCACACTTTTACCAAATTTTACAAGTTTGATACTTTTGCTTCTTCTGAGGCTATTTTTGGGAGAAAGGTTTTGCAAGCCGTGGTGCCTTCCATTTAGGTGACCTGATTTGCTCCCTCCCTTCATCCGTGTCCTAAAGCTTTGGTATTGGTTCCCACAAGTAAGGATGACGCCGTGGACCGGACACACCTATGTTGGAGAAAACAGAATTTATGTTTACCTGATAAATTACTTTCTCCAACGGTGTGTCCGGTCCACGGCCCGCCCTGGTTTTTTTAATCAGGTCTGATAATTTATTTTCTTTAACTACAGTCACCACGGTACCATATGGTTTCTCCTATGCAAATATTCCTCCTTAACGTCGGTCGAATGACTGGGGTAGGCGGAGCCTAGGAGGGATCATGTGACCAGCTTTGCTGGGCTCTTTGCCATTTCCTGTTGGGGAAGAGAATATCCCACAAGTAAGGATGACGCCGTGGACCGGACACACCGTTGGAGAAAGTAATTTATCAGGTAAACATAAATTCTGTTTTTCTCTTAAAGGCACAGTACCGTTTTTTTCTAAGTGTTATTTGCTTTGCTTAAAGTGTTTTCCAAGCTTGCTTGTTGCATTACTAGCCTGATTAACATGTCTGACATCAAGGAAAATCCTTGTTCAATGTGTTTAGAAGCCATTGTGAAACCCCCTCTTAGAATGTGTCCCACTTGCACTGATATGTCTATAAATTATAAAGAGCATATTTTAGCACTTAAAAATATTGCAATAGATGATTCTCAGACAGAAGGAAATGAGGGTTTGCCATCTAGCTTTCCCCAAGTGTCACAACCAGTAACGCCCGCACAAGTGACGCCAAGTACCTCTAGTGCGTCAAATTCATTTACTTTACAAGACATGGCCACAGTTATGAATACAACTTTCACAGAGGTTTTATCTAAACTGCCTGGTTTACAAGGAAAGCGTGACAGCTCTGGGTTAAGAACAAATGCTGAGCCGTCTGATGCTTTAGTAGCCATATCCGATATACCCTCACAATGTTCTGAAGTAGGGGTAAGGGATTTGTTATCTGAGGGAGAAATTTCTGATTCAGGAAAGACGCTCCCTCAGACAGATTCTGATATGACGGCCTTTAAATTTAAGCTTGAATACCTCCACTTATTGCTCAGGGAGGTATTAGCGACTCTAGATGATTGTGACCCTATAGTGGTCCCAGAGAAATTGTGTAAAATGGACAAATACTTAGAGGTTCCTGTTTACACTGATGTTTTTCCAGTCCCTAAGAGGATTGTGAATATTGTTACTAAGGAGTGGGATAGACCAGGTATTCTGTTTACTCCCCCTCCTGTTTTTAAGAAAATGTTTCCCATATCTGACACCATGCGGGACTCGTGGCAGACGGTTCCTAAGGTGGAGGGAGCTATTTCTACTCTTGCTAACTATACTTATCGAAGAAAGTTGTGCTTTCAAAGATCCTATGGATAAAAAAATTAGAGGGTCTCCTGAAGAAAATTTTTGTTCATCAAGGTTTTCTTCTCCAACCTATTGCGTGCATTGTTCCTGTAACTACTGCAGCTGCTTTCTGGTTCGAGGCTCTAGAAGAGGCTCTTCAGATGGAGACTCCATTAGAAGACATTATGGATAGAATTAAGGCCCTTAAGTTGGCAAATTCTTTCATTACAGATGCAGCTTTTCAACTGGCTAAATTAGCGGCAAAGAATTCAGGTTTTGCCATTTTAGCACGCAGGGCGTTATGGCTTAAGTCCTGGTCTGCTGATGTGTCATCAAAATCTAAACTTTTGAACATCCCTTTCAAAGGAAAGGCCCTATTCGGGCCTGAACTGAAAGAGATTATCTCAGACATCACTGGAGGGAAAGGCCATGCCCTCCCTCAGGATAAAACAAATAAAATGAGGACCAAACAAAATAATTTTCGTTCCTTTTGGAACTTCAAGGGTGGTCCCGCTTCAGCTTCCCCTGCTGCAAAGCAAGAGGGGAATTTTGCCCAATCCAAGTCAGTCTAGAGACCTAACCAGGCTTGGAACAAGGATAAACAGGCCAAGAAGCCTGCAGCTACCTCTAAGACAGCATGAAGGGGTAGCCCCCCGATCCGGGACCGGATCTAGTAGGGGGCAGACTCTATCTCTTCGCTCAGGCTTGGGCAAGAGATGTTCACGATTCCTGGGCTTTAGAAATTGTGTCCCAGGGATATCTTCTGGACTTCAAAGACTCCCCCCCCCCAAGGGGGAGATTTCACATTTCTCAATTTTCTACAAACCAGACAAAGAGAGAGGCGTTCTTACGCTGTGTAGAAGACCTACATACCATGGGAGTGATCCGCCCAGTTCCAAAAGCGGAACAAGGGCTAGGGTTTTACTCAAACCTGTTTGTGGTTCCCAAAAAAGAGGGAACTTTCAGACCAATCTTGGATCTCAAAATTCTAAACAAATTCCTCAGAGTACCATCATTCAAGATGCATATCTACACATCCCTATTCACAGAGATCATCATCAATTCCTCAGATTCGCCTTTCTGGACAGGCATTACCAGTTCGTGGCCCTTCCCTTCGGGTTGGCCACGGCTCCCAGAATTTTCACAAAGGTGCTAGGGTCCCTTTTGGCGGTTCTAAGACCGCGGGGCATAGCAGTAGCGCCTTATCTAGACAACATCTTAATTCAGGTGTCGACTTTCCAGCTAGCCAAGTCTCACACGGACATCATGTTGGCTTTTCTGAGATCTCACGGGTGGAAGGTGAACTTAAAAAAGAGTTCTCTCTTCCCTCTCACAAGAGTTTCCTTCCTAGGGACTCTGATAGACTCGGTAGAAATGAAAATATTTCTGACAGAGGTCAGAAAATCAGAACTCTTAACCACTTGCCGAGCTCTTCATTCCATTCCTCGGCAGTCAGTGGCTCAGTGTATGGAGGTAATCGGACTCATGGTAGCGGCAATTGACATAGTTCCTTTTGCCCGCCTACACCTCAGACCACTGCAACTATGCATGCTCAAACAGTGGAGTGGGGATTATGAAGATTTATCTCCTCAACTGCATCTGGACCAGAGATTCTCTTCTCTGGTGGTTGTCTCAGGACCACCTGTCTCAGGGTATGTGTTTCCGCAGGCCAGAGTGGCTCATAGTAATGACAGATGCCAGCCTACTAGCCTGGGGTGCAGTCTGGAACTCCCTGAAAGCACAGGGCTTATGGTCTCGGGAGGAAACTCTCCTCCCGATAAACATTCTAGAACTGAGAGCGATATTCAATGCGCTTCAGGCATGGCCTCAGCTAGCTGTGGCCAAATTTATCAGATATCAGTCGGACAACATCATGACTTAAGCTTATATCAATCATCAAGGAGGAACACAGAGTTCTCTAGCGATGATGGAGGTAACCAAAATAATCCTATGGGCGGAGGATCACTCTTGCCATCTCTCAGCAATCCATATCCCAGGGGTAGAGTACTGGGAGGTGGATTTCCTAGGTCGTCAGACTTTTCATCCGGGGGAGTGGGAGCTCCATTCGGAGGTTTTTACCCAGCTGACTCAGCTGTGGGGCACACCAGAATTGGATCTGATGGCGTCCCGTCAGAACGCCAAGCTTCCGTGTTACGGGTCCAAGTCCCGGGATCCCCAGGCGGTACTGATAGATGCTCTAGCAGTGCGCTGGTCCTTCAATCTGGCCTATGTATTTCCACCGTTTATTCTCATCCCACGTCTGGTTGCCAGAATTAAGCAGGAGAGAGCTTAGGTGATTCTGATAGCACCTGCGTGGCCACGCAGGACTTGGTATGCAGACCTAGTGGACATGTCATCTGTTCCACCGTGGACTTCTAATCCAAGGTCCGTTCCAGCATCCAAATCTAACTTCACTGCGTCTGACTGCTTGGAGATTGAACGCTTGATTCTATCAAAGCGTGGTTTCTCTGAGTCGGTCATAGATACCCTGATTCAAACTAGAAAGCCTGTCACCAGGAAAATCTATCATAAGATATGGCGCAAATATCTTTATTGGTGTGAATCCAAGGGTTACTCATGGAGTAAGATTAGGATTCCTAGAATATTGTCTTTTCTCCAAGAAGGATTGGAGAAGGGATTATCTGCTAGCTCCTTAAAAGGACAGATATCTGCTTTGTCTATTCTTTTACACAAACGTCTGGCAGATGTCCCAGACGTTCAGGCGTTTAGTCAGGCTTTAGTCAGAATCAAGCCTGTGTTTAAACCTGTTGCTCCGCCATGGAGCCTAAACTTAGTTCTTAAAGTTCTTCAAGGGGTTCCTTTTGAACCTATGAATTCCATAGATATTAAGCTTCTATCTTGGAAAGTTCTGTTTTTAGTAGCTATCTCTTCGGCTCGAAGAGTTTCTGAGTTATCTGCTTTGCAGTGTGACTCACCTTATCTTGTTTTCCATGCAGATAAGGTGGTTTTGCGTACCAAACCTGGATTCCTTCCTAAGGTTGTTTCTAATAGGAATATAAATCAGGAAATTGTTGTTCCTTCGCTGTGTCCTAATCCTTCTTCAAAGAAGGAACGTCTTTTGCACAATCTTGATGTGGTTTGTGCTTTAAAGTTCTACTTACAAGCAACTAAAGATTTCCGTCAAACATCTTCATTGTTTGTTGTTTACTCTGGTAAGCGGAGAGGTCAAAAGGCTACGGCTACCTCTTTCTTTTTGGCTGAAAAGCATCATCCGTTTGGCTTATGAGACCTCCTGAAAGGATTACTGCTCATTCTACTAGAGCAGTGGCTTCCACATGGGCTTTTAAAAATGAGGCTTCTGTTGAACAGATTTGTAAGGCGGTGACTTGGTCTTCGCTTCATACTTTTTTCCAAACTTTACAAATTCAATACTTTTGCTTCTTCAGAGGCTATTTTTGTGAGAAAGGTTCTACAAGCAGTGGTGCCTTCCGTTTAAGGTACCTGTCTTGTCCCTCCCTTCATCCGTGTCCTAAAGCTTTGGTATTGGTATCCCACAAGTATGGATGAATCCGTGGACTCGATACATCTTACAAGAGAAAACATAATTTATGCTTACCTGATAAATTTATTTCTCTTTTGATGTATCGAGTCCATGGCCCGCCCTGTTTATTTAAAGGGACAGTCTACACTAGAATTTTTATTGTTTTAAAAGATAGATAATCCCTTTATTACCCATTTCCCAGTTTTGCATAACCAACACAGTTATAATAATATACTTTTAACCTCTGTGATTATCTTGTATCTAAGCCTCTGCAAACTGCCCCTTTTTTCAGTTCTTTTGACAGACTTGCAGTCTAGCCAATCAGTGCCTGCTCCTAGATTACTTCACGTGCACGAGCACAGTGTTATCTATATGAAATATGTGAACTAACACCATCTAGTGGTGAAAAACTGTTAAAATGCAGTCTGAAAGAGGTGGGCTTCAAGGTCTAAGAAATTAGCATATGAACCTCCTAGGTTAAGCTTTCAACTAAGAATACCAAGAGAACAAAGCAAATTGGTGATAAAAGTAAATTGGAAAATTGTTTAAAATGACATGCTCTATCTGAATCATGAAAGTTTATTTTGGCCTAGACTGTCCCTTTAAGACAGGTAGTATATTTTTATTTAAAAAACTTCAGTCACCTCTGCACCCTATAGTTTCTCCTTTTTCTGCCTAGCCTTCGGTCGAATGACTGGGGGGTGGAGCTAAGGGAGGAGCTATATAGACAGCTCTGCTGTGGGTGCTCTCTTTGCCACTTCCTGTAAGGAAGGAGAATATCCCACAAGTATGGATGAATCCGTGGACTTGATACATCACAAGAGAAATAAATTTATCAGGTAAGCATAAATTATGTTTTTTTTGTTGCGGTCGTTTCACTGCTCCTCTGCACTTCCGTTTTTTTGGCTTATCAGATTGGAGTTTTGCCAAGGCTAGTGCAGAGTTTACAGCTCTAGTTGCAGAGTTTGTAGAGTGATTTTGGGAAGCTCCGGTGATAAGGATTACTGGCAAAAGAGTAATCATGGAGGATTTTTATTCCGGGTGTGTCTGGATTCAGTGCTAGTGGATCAGCAGTTTCTGGAGTGGTAAGACCTCAGCAGAGCTGAGGGTTTTTTGGTGCATTAGTTTTGTGGTGACATTTTATTTGCAGCTTATAAAGTTCTCCAAATTATTTATATTGGGATATTTTTTCCTTAATTGTTAAAGGAACCTAACCCAATTGTGGACACTAATATTGATGAGTCATTTTTTACGTTTAAGTGTTTATTTTAGTCTGGAGGCTAAAATAATTCCTCCTGTGCAATTTTGCTCTTCATGTTTTATTAAAGCTTTAATGTTTAAAGATAAGATGTGTCTCTGAGCTCCCTGTCTCTCAGGATAGTGTTGTCCTAGCAATGCCTCCGTTTTCCCCTCAGGAGTCTTAAGCAGTGCCCTGCGGTTCCTCTCAACAACCTCCTAGGGGTGTTTATTTTCTTGGGGAATTTGCTGCACAGATAACTTCTGCTGTTTCAGTTGCTTTATCAGCCTTTCCGGTTGCTGGTAAACCCAAGAGGAAATCTAAAAATATTAATGTTTCTAAGGATTCTGACTCTGCAAAGGCTGCGTTGGTCATTATGTCTCGGTTATCTGATGAGGAGGATGCCTCAGTGGCTTCTGATTGTCTGATTCTGATACTCTAGGTACCAATTCTACAGATTCAGAGGAGATTCATTTCAGATTTAAGTTGGAACACCTCTCTGTACTTTTAAAGCAGGTCCTTGCTACTTTGGAAGAAGCAGACTTATCTGTTGCGGAGAATCCAAAGAGGTTTAGTAAACTTAACAGGGTATATGATATACCTTCTTTTGTTTCCAGTTCCAGACCTTATAGCAGATATCATAACTCGGGAATGGGATAAACCGGGGATTCCTTTTTCCCCATCCGATGTTTTTAAAAAGATGTTTCCTGTTGCTGACTCTACCTTGGGCACTGTGCACCACGAGTCACGAATAGAGGGAGCTATCTCTACTCTTGCCAAGAGAACTTCTATTCCTATTGAAGATAGTTGTTCTTTCAAGGATCCCATAAATAAGAAACTTGAGGCTTTCTTGAAGATGATGTACATTCATCAGGGTTTACAGTGGTAGCCTGTTGCTAGTATTGTTACAGTTACAGGGGCAGCATCTTATTGGTGCAGTGACTTATTTAATTTTAGAAGAGACCACTATAGAGGAGATTCAAGACAGGATTAAGGCTCTCAAGCTAGCCAATACCTTTTATTTGTGAGGCCAATATGCAAGTTCTTAGACTGGGAGCTAAGATTTCTGGTTTCACTGTTTTAGCTCGCAGAGCTCTATGGTTAAAATCTTGGTCTGCAGATGTCTCATCTAAGTCCAAGCTTTTGTCTTTGCCTTATAAGGGTAAAACCTTGTTTGGTCCAGGTCTGGTTGAAATAATTTCAGAAATTACAGGGGAAAAGGGCTCTTTTCTACGTCAGAATAAAAATAATAGACCCAAGCTAGAACAATCCAAGTCGTCTTGGATATCTGGTCAGCCTTGGAATAAAGGAAAGCAAGCCATGAAGTCTTCCGCTGATTCTAAATCGGCATGAAGGGACTGCCCCCGATCCTGTCTTGGATCAGGTGTGGGGCAGGCTCTCTCTTTTTAGGTAGGCTTGGATATGTAATGTTCCGGATTTTTCGGCTGTGGACATAGTGTCCCACGGTTACAGAATAGGATTTAAATCCTATCCTCCAAGGGGCAGATTTCACTTATCAAGGTTATCTGCAGACCAGATAAAGACAGAGGCCTTCTTAAACTGCATAACTTATCTTCCCTGGGAGTGATTGTTCCTGTTTCTCTAGTGGAACAGGGTCTAGGATTCTATTAAAATCTATTTGTAGCTCCCAAAAAGGAGGGCACTTTTCGTCCAATCATGGACCTAAAGTGTCTCCACCAATTCCTTAGGGTTCCGTCTTTCAAAATGGAGAACATCCATTCCATTCTTCCTTTGGTACAGGAGGGTCAGTTCATGACAACCATAGATCTGAAGGATGCATATCTTCATGTTCCTATTCACAGGAATCATTACCAGTATGTGAGGTTTGCCTTTCTGGACAAACATTTTCAGTTTGTTACCCTTCCTTTTGGCCTTGCTACGGCTCCTAGAATTTTCACAAAGGTTCTGGGGGCTCTTCTGGCAGTGGTCAGGTACCAGGGAATTGCTGTGGTGCCTTACCTGGATGATATCTTGGTTCAAGCATCATCTTTTCATCTTGTAAGATGTCATACAGAGATGTTGTCTATTCTACGTTCCCATGGGTGCAAAGTGAATCTGGGAAAGAGTTGCCTTGTTCCAGATACAAGGGTGTGTTTCTTAGGTACAATTATAGATTCCCTGTCCATGAAGGTTTTTCTGACGGACGTCAGAAAATCCAAACTTCTTGCTTCGTGCCTTTGCCTCCAGTCTGCTATTCATCCATCAGTGGCTCAATGCATGGAGGTGATTGGTCTGATGGTGGCCTCCATGGACATCATTCTTTTTGCTCGGTTTCATCTGAGACCTCTGCAGTTATGCATGCTCAGTCAATTTAACGGAAACCACTCGGATCTCTTGCAGAGGATAGATCTGGATCCCTTGACAAGAGACTCTCTCTTGTGGTGGATTTCACAGGACCATCTGTCTCGGGCGCATGTTTCCTGAGACCAGGATGCCAGTCTGTTAGGCTCGGGAACGGTCTGGGGCTCCTTAAAAGCTCAGGGCCTGTGGACTCAGGAGGAGTCTTCGCTTCCTATAAACATCTTGGAGTTGAGAGCAATTTTCAATGCCTTGTCAGCTTGGCCTCAACTAGCCTCGGTCCGGTTTATCCGATTCCAATCGGACATCACCTCAGTGGCTTACATCAACCACCAGGGAGGAACTCATAGTTCCTTAGCAATGATAAAAGTGACTCGCATTCTCCAGTGGGCAGTGTTGGTGCAATACCAAGTATTTGCATGAGTACTTGTATTCGTGCAAATACACCGATACTTAAACTGATACCTCCAATTCCTACCCATACACCATCTTGTGGCGTTTTTTCAAACTGTATGTTCCCATTTCATTTTAAGCTGGAGTGGAGACTTAACTAAAAATTGTTCACTTCTGTTCTGCAAATACAAATTGCTGTTATTTGTATTATTGTATGTCAGAGCAGTGCTCCAAAAGCTGCTACTTTACAGCTGGAAGCCTACCTGGGAGAGATCACTGTACCTGATTCAGACAAACCCCTGAAGTACTAGACAGTTAATAAAATGAGGTTTAATGCCCCAAAAATATCTTTCTGACCCATGCTGTATTGTGAAAGACCGTTCAGCTAAGCGTCCTTACTGATAGCAGAAACAGACTTATAGCTGAACATGTAGAGATGCTTCTGTTCCTTAATGAGAACTTGCCGCTAACTTTAAAAAAAAAAAATATTCTAATTGCTAGATTGCCTGTTATACTGTTAGTTCTCATCTTGCACAATTATGCTCAAAACATACTGTACTCTGAGGAACATCCTTAGCCAGGGCTGGACTGGGAATAAAAAGCAGCCCTGGAAAAATATGAAGACCAGCCCTATTTTCTGTTGAGTCAGTAGAATGAAAATGCCCCCTTTTTCTCAAAGGGGATTACTGGGATACGCCTTCCCCAATATTTATTTTCAGAATTAAATTATATTACTTTGTATTAAGTACAAATGTCAGATCGATGAGTTATATAGGCACACTACAACCCAATTGCATCCCGTAATCACCCTTTTAAATTGTAGCTTTCCAGCCCCAGCTGCTGCAGCTGTTATTTATTGTTGTTATTATGTTATTGTAATATTTTTATTTATAAGCATGTTCTGTCAACTTTGTGACAACAACCACATAAAACTGTTTTATTATTTCAAAATGTCTTTTGAGATACAGTTTATAATTATAAAAAAGTGCTCTTAACTCATTAGTCTGTATTGTGCTTGGTAAACTATCATGAAATAAAAAAAAAAGTTTTGGTGAGTATTTGAAAAAAACGTATCAGTACTTGTACTCGGTCTTAAAAAAATGGTATTGGTACAACCCTACTTTCCGGGCATGGAGATTCCACGACCCACCTTTATTCAATTTAAGACGGCAGTTTTTTTGTATAGTCCTCAGGCACCTCTATACCTTTTATCTTCTTTTTCCATTTTCCTTTGGCCGAATGACTGGGGATTATGGGTAAGGGAAGTGACACGCAACAGCTTTGCTGGGGTGCTCTTTGCCGCCTTCTGCTGACCAGGAAAGAATATCCCACTTGTAATTAGAATGATTTGTGGACTCTCCATGCCCGGAATAAATAAATAAATTTATCAGGTAAGCATAAATTTTTATATATACAGTATCTCACAAAAGTGAGTACACCCCTCACATTTTTGTAAATATTTTATTATATCTTTTCATGTGACAACACTGAAGAAATAACACTTTGCTACAATGTAAAGTAGTGAGTGTACAGCCTGTATAACAGTGTAAATTTGCTGTCCCCTCAAAATAACTCAACACACAGCCATTAATGTCTAAACCGTTGGCAACAAAAGTGAGTACACCCCTAAGTGGAAATGTCCAAATTGGGCCCAACTAGCCATTTTCCCTCCCCAGTGTCATGTGGCTCTTTAGTGTTACAAGGTCTCAGGTGTGAATGGGGAGCAGGTGTGTTAAATTTGGCAATATCGCTCTCACACTCTTACTGGTCACTTGGAAGTTCAACATGGCACCTCATGGCAAAGAACTCTCTGAGGATCTGAAAAAAAGAATTGTTACTCTACATAAAGATGGCCTAGGCTATAAGAAGATTGCGAAGACCCTGAAACTGAGCTGCAGTACGGTAGGCAAGACCATACAGCTGTTTCACAGGACAGGTTACACTCAGAACAGGTCTCGCCATGGTCGACCAAAGAAGTTGAGTGCACATGCTCAGCGTCATATCCAGAGGTTGTCTGGGAAATAGACGTATGAGTGCTGCCAGCATTGCTGCAGAGGTTGAAGGGGTGGGGGGTCAGCGGTGGTCAAGACCATATGCCGCACACTGCATCAAATTGGTCTGCATGGCTGTTGTCCCAGAAGGAAGCCTCTTCTAAAGATGATGCACAAGAAAGCCAGCAAACTGTTTGCTGAAGAGAAGCACACTAAGGATATGGAGTACTGGAACCATGTCCTTTGGTCCGATAAGACCAAAATAAACTCATTTGGTTCAGATGTTGTCAAGCGTGTGTGGCGGAAACCAGGTGAGAAGTACAAAGACAAGTGTGCCTTGGCTACAGTCAAGCATGGTGGTGGGAGTGTCATGGTCTGGGCCTGCATGAGTGCTGCCAGTACTGGGGAGCTACAGTTCATTGAGGGAACCGTGAATGCCAACATGTACTGTGACATACTGAAGCAAAGCATGATCCCCTCCCTTCAGAGACTGGGCCGCAGGGCAGTATTCCAACATGACGACCCCAAACACACCTCCAAAACGGCCACTGCCTTGCTGAAGGTAAAGGTGATGGACTGGCCAAGCATGTCTTCAGACCTAAACCCTATTGAGCATCTGTGGGGCATCCTCAAACAGAAGCTGGGGGAGCGCAAGGTCTCTAACATCCACCAGCTCTGTGATGTTGTCATGGAGAAGTGGAAGAGTACTCCAGTGACAACCTGTGAAGCTCTGGTGATCTCCATGCCCAAGAGGGTTAAGGCAGTGCTGAAAAATAATGGTGGCCACACAAAATATTGACCCTTTGGGCCCAATTTGGGTATTTCCACTTAGGGGTGTACTCACTTTTGTTGCCACTGTTTTAGACATTAATGGCTGTGTGTTGAGTTATTTTAAGGGGACAGCAAATTTACACTGTTATACAGGCTGTACACTCACTACTTTACATTGTAGCAAAGTGTTATTTCTTCAGTGTTGTCACATGAAAAGATATAATAAAATATTGTACTCACTTTTGTAAGATACTATGTGTGTGTGTATGTATATATGTGTGTGTGTGTGTATGTATATATGTATGTGTGTGTATGTATGTATAAATGTGTGTGTGTATGTATATATATATATATATATATATATATATATGTATATGTGTGTGTATATATATATATATTTTCTGTAGTGTTAGGGGTTCATCCTCCCACCTCCCTGATTAGCTCCTACCTCAATGCACACTAAACTGGGTGCCAGTAACAAATTATATTTCTCCAACATTGGTGTGTCCGGTCCACGGCGTCATCCTTACTTGTGGGAATATCTCTTCCCCAACAGGAAATGGCAAAGAGTCCCAGCAAAGCTGGCCATATAGTCCCTCCTAGGCTCTGCCCACCCCAGTCATTCTCTTTGCCGTTGCACAGGCAACATCTCCACGGAGATGGTTAAGAGTTTTTTGGTGCATGGAATTAGTAGGGTTGATGGTTGCAGCAATGGACATAGTTCCTTTTGCACGAATTCATCTAAGAATATTACAACTGTGCATGCTCAAACAGTGGAATGGGGACTATACAGACTTGTCTCCAATGATTCAAGTAGATCAGAAGACCAGAGATTCACTCCGTTGGTGGCTGACCCTGGACCATCTATCCCAGGGAATGAGCTTCCGCAGACCAGAGTGGGTCATTGTCACGACCGACGCCAGTCTAGTGGGCTGGGGCGCGGTCTGGGAATCCCTGAAAGCTCAGGGACTATGGTCTCGGGAAGAGTCTCTTCTCCCGATAAACATTCTGGAACTAAGAGCGATCTTCAATGCTCTCAGGGCTTGGCCTCAGCTAGCAAAGGCCAGATTCCTAAGATTCCAATCAGACAACATGACGACTGTTGCGTATATCAATCATCAGGGGGGAACAAGGAGTTCCCTGGCGATGAAAGAAGTGACCAAAATAATTCAATGGGCGGAGGATCACTCCTGCCACCTATCTGCGATCCACATCCCAGGTGTGGAAAACTGGGAAGCGGATTATCTGAGTCGTCAGACATTCCATCCGGGGGAGTGGGAACTCCACCCGGAGATCTTTGCCCAACTAACTCAATTATGGGGCATTCCAGACATGGATCTGATGGCGTCTCGTCAGAACTTCAAGGTTCCTTGCTACGGGTCCAGATCCAGGGATCCCAATGCGACTCTAGTAGATGCACTAGTAGCACCTTGGACCTTCAACCTAGCTTATGTGTTCCCACCGTTTCCTCTCATTCCCAGGCTGGTAGCCAGGATCAAACAGGAGAGGGCCTCGGTGATCTTGATAGCTCCTGCGTGGCCACGCAGGACTTGGTATGCAGACCTGGTGAATATGTCATCGGTTCCACCATGGAAGCTACCTTTGAGACAGGACCTTCTTGTTCAGGGTCCATTCGAACATCCAAATCTGGTCTCCCTCCAGCTGACAGCTTGGAGATTGAACGCTTGTTTCTATCAAAGCGTGGGTTTTCAGATTCTGTGATAGATGCTCTGGTTCAGGCCAGAAAACCGGTAACTAGAAAGATTTACCATAAAATATGGAAAAGATATATCTGTTGGTGTGAATCCAAAGGATTCCCATGGAATAAGATAAAAATTCCTAAGATTCTATCCTTTCTACAAGAAGGTTTGGAGAAAGGATTATCTGCAAGTTCTCTAAAGGGACAGATCTCTGCTTTATCTATCTTACTACACAAAAGACTGGCAGCTGTGCCAGATGTTCAAGCATTTGTTCAGGCTCTGGTTAGGATCAAGCCTGTTTAGACATTTGACTCCTCCCTGGAGTTTAAATTTAGTTCTTTCAGTTCTTCAAGGGGTTCCGTTTGAACCTTTACATTCCATAGATATTAAGTTACTATCTTGGAAAGTTTTGTTTTTGGTTGCTATTTCTTTTGCTAGAAGAGTTTCAGAGTTATCTGCTCTGCAGTGTTCTCCGCCCCATCTGGTGTTCAATGCAGATAAGGTGGTTTTGCGTACTAAGCCTGGTTTTCTTCCAAAGGTTGTTTCTAACAAGAATATTAACCAGGAGATAGTTGTTCCTTCTTTATGTCCGAATCCAGTTTCAAAGAAGGAACGTTTGTTACACAATTTGGACGTAGTCCGTGCTCTAAAATTCTATTTAGAGGCTACAAAAGATTTCAGACAAACATCTTCTTTGTTTGTTGTCTATTCTGGTAAAAGGAGAGGTCAAAAAGCGACTTCTACCTCTTTCCTTTTGGCTTAAAAGCATCATCCGATTGGCTTATGAGACTGCCGGACGGCAGCCTCCTGAAAGAATCACAGCTCACTCCACTAGGGCTGTGGCTTCCACATGGGCCTTCAAGAACGAGGCTTCTGTTGACCAGATATGTAAGGCAGCGACTTGGTCTTCACTGCACACTTTTGCCAAATTTTACAAATTTGATACTTTTGCTTCTTCGGAGGCTATTTTTGGGAGAAAGGTTTTGCAAGCCGTGGTGCCTTCCGTTTAGGTAACCTGATTTGCTCCCTCCCTTCATCCGTGTCCTAAAGCTTTGGTATTGGTTCCCACAAGTAAGGATGACGCTGTGGACCGGACACACCAATGTTGGAGAAAACAGAATTTATGCTTACCTGATAAATTACTTTCTCCAACGGTGTGTCCGGTCCACGGCCTGCCCTGGTTTTTTAATCAGGTCTGATGAATTATTTTCTCTAACTACAGTCACCACGGTACCATATGGTTTCTCCTATATATTTCCTCCTGTCCGTCGGTCGAATGACTGGGGTGGGCGGAGCCTAGGAGGGACTATATGGCCAGCTTTGCTGGGACTCTCTGCCATTTTCTGTTGGGGAAGAGATATTCCCACAAGTAAGGATGACGCCGTGGACCGGACACACCGTTGGAGAAAGTAATTTATCAGGTAAGCATAAATTCTGTTACTTTATTTATATATATATATTTATTATATATATGTATATAATTTATTTATGATATATATTTCTGTAGTGTAGGGGTCCATCCTCATTCTCCCACCTCCCTGTTCCCCCAACAGCTGCTACCTCACTACACACTGTTACTGGCATCCAGTTTACAGTAACAAATTAGATTTTTTTAGTTTTATATATGATGTTTCATATTATATATTTCTTCTGTTATGTGTGATCAGTCCACGGGTCATCATTACTTCTGGGATAT
The DNA here is from genome assembly GCF_027579735.1 of Bombina bombina. Taxonomy (NCBI): domain Eukaryota; kingdom Metazoa; phylum Chordata; class Amphibia; order Anura; family Bombinatoridae; genus Bombina; species Bombina bombina. Next base: position 1,100,948,999 of record NC_069502.1, on the reverse strand, counting down.
AACTCCTCCCCAACAGGAAATGCAAGAGGATTCACCCAGCAGAGCTGCATATAGCTCCTCCCCTCTACGTCAGTCCCAGTCATTCTCTTGCACCCAACGACTAGATAGGATGTGTGAGAGGACTATGGTGATTATACTTAGTTTTTATGACTTCAATCAAAAGTTTGTTATTTTAAAATAGCACCGGAGCGTGTTATTACTTCTCTGGCAGAGTTTGAGGAAGAATCTGTCAGAGTTTTTTACTATGATTTTAACCGGAGTAGTTAAGATCATATTGCTGTTCTCGGCCATCTGAGGGAGGTAAAGGCTTCAGATCAGGGGACAGCGGGCAGAGGAATCTGCATTGAGGTATGTAGCAGTTTTTATTTTCTGAATGGAATTGATGAGAAAATCCTGCCATACCGTTAAAATGACATGTATGTATACACTTCAGTATTCTGGGGATGGTATTTCACCGGAACTACTCTGTTAAAGGTCACTAATCCTTTTTAATAACTATTTATCATGTTAAACGTTTTTGCTGGAATGTAGAATCGTTTACATTGCTGAGGTACTGTGTGAATAAATATTTGGGCATTATTTTCCACTTGGCAGTTTTTTTGCTTTATTTGTGACAGTTTCGTTTCTCTTCACTGCTGTGTGGGAGAGGGAGGGGCCGTTTTGGCGCTCTTTGCTACGCATCAAAAAATACCAGTCAGTTACTTTTATTTTTCCTGCATGATCCGGTTCATCTCTGATAGATCTCAGGGGTCTTCAAACTTCTTTGAAGGGAGGTAAATTCTCTCAGCAGAGCTGTGAGAATTCTTATAGTGACTGTGAATAAAAACGTTGCTTTGTATTTTTTATGTCAAATTTAATTATTGTTATTTTTCTAATGGGAACAAACCTTTGCTAAAAGTTTTGTTGTTTTAAAGTTTGATGCTATAACTGTTTTTCAGTTCACTATTTCAACTGTCATTTAATCGTTAGTACCTCTTTGAGGCACAGTACGTTTTTTGCTAAAAAAGATTATAACCAAGTTGTAAGTTTTTTGCTAGTGTGTTAAACATGTCTGACTCAGAGGAAGATATCTGTGTCATTTGTTCCAATGCCAAGGTGGAGCCCAATAGAAATTTATGTACTAACTGTATTGATGCTACTTTAAATAAAAGTCAATCTGTACAATGTGAACAAATTTCACCAAACAGCGAGGGGAGAGTTATGCCGACTAACTCGCCTCACGCGGCAGTACCTGCATCTCCCGCCCGGGAGGTGCGTGATATTTTGGCGCCTAGTACATCTGGGCGGCCATTACAGATAACATTACAAGATATGGCTACTGTTATGACTGAAGTTTTGTCTAAATTACCAGAACTAAGAGGCAAGCGTGATCACTCTGGGGTGAGAACAGAGTGCGCTGACAATGCTAGGGCCATGTCTGATACTGCGTCACAGCTCGCAGAGCATGAGGACGGAGAGCTTCATTCTGTGGGTGACGGTTCTGATCCAAACAGATTGGACTCAGATATTTCAAATTTTAAATTTAAATTGGAGAACCTCCGTGTATTACTAGGGGAGGTCTTAGCAGCTCTCAACGATTGTAACACCGTTGCAATACCAGAGAAACTGTGTAGGTTGGATAAATACTTTGCGGTACCGGCGAGTACTGACGTTTTTCCTATACCTAAGAGACTAACTGAAATTGTTACTAAGGAGTGGGATAGACCCGGTGTGCCGTTCTCACCCCCTCCAATATTTAGAAAGATGTTTCCAATAGACGCCACCACTCGGGACTTATGGCAAACGGTCCCCAAGGTGGAGGGAGCAGTTTCTACTTTAGCTAAGCGTACCACTATCCCGGTGGAGGATAGCTGTGCTTTCTCAGATCCAATGGATAAAAAATTAGAGGGTTACCTTAAGAAAATGTTTGTTCAACAAGGTTTTATATTACAACCCCTTGCATGTATCGCGCCGATTACGGCTGCGGCAGCATTTTGGATTGAGTCGCTTGAAGAGAACCTTAGTTCATCTACGCTAGACGACATTACGGACAGGCTTAGAGTCCTTAAACTAGCTAATTCCTTCATTTCGGAGGCCGTAGTACATTTAACCAAACTTACGGCTAAGAACTCAGGATTCGCCATACAGGCACGTAGGGCGCTGTGGCTAAAATCCTGGTCAGCTGATGTTACTTCTAAGTCCAAATTACTTAATATACCTTTCAAGGGGCAGTCTTTATTTGGGCCCGGTTTGAAAGAGATTATCGCTGACATTACAGGAGGTAAGGGCCACGCCCTACCTCAAGACAAAGCCAAAGCTAAGGCTAGACAGTCTAATTTTCGTCCCTTTCGGAACTTTAAAACAGGAGCAGCATCAACCTCCACTGCACCAAAACAGGAAGGAGCTGTTGCTCGTTACAGGCAAGGCTGGAAGCCTAACCAGTCCTGGAACAAGAGCAAGCAGGCCAGGAAACCTGCTGCTGCCCCAAAGACAGCATGAACCGAGAGCCCCCGATCCGGGACCGGATCTAGTGGGGGGCAGACTCTCTCTCTTCGCCCAGGCCTGGGCAAGAGATGTTCAGGATCCCTGGGCTCTAGAGATCATATCGCAGGGATACCTTCTAGACTTCAAATTATCTCCCCCAAGAGGGAGATTTCATCTGTCAAGGTTGTCAACAAACCAGATAAAGAAAGAAGCGTTTCTACGCTGCGTACAAGATCTGTTATTAATGGGAGTGATCCATCCGGTTCCGCGGTCGGAACAAGGACAAGGGTTCTACTCAAACCTGTTTGTGGTTCCCAAAAAAGAGGGAACTTTCAGGCCAATCTTAGATTTAAAGACTCTAAACAAATTCCTAAGAGTTCCATCGTTCAAAATGGAAACTATTCGGACAATCTTACCCATGATCCAAGAGGGTCAGTACATGACCACAGTGGATTTAAAGGATGCTTACCTTCACATACCGATCCACAAAGATCATCACCGGTATCTAAGGTTTGCCTTCTTAGACAGGCACTACCAGTTTGTAGCTCTTCCATTCGGATTGGCTACGGCTCCAAGAATCTTCACAAAGGTTCTGGGTGCCCTTCTAGCGGTACTAAGACCGCAAGGGATTTCGGTAGCTCCGTACCTAGACGACATTCTAATTCAAGCTTCAAGCTTTCAAACTGCCAAGTCTCATACAGAGTTAGTTCTGGCATTTCTAAGGTCGCATGGATGGAAAGTGAACGAAAAGAAGAGTTCTCTCTTTCCTCTCACAAGAGTTCCATTCTTGGGGACTCTTATAGATTCTGTAGAAATGAAGATTTACCTGACAGAAGACAGGTTAACAAAGCTTCAAAATGCATGCCGCGTCCTTCATTCCATTCAACACCCGTCAGTAGCTCAATGCATGGAGGTGATCGGCTTAATGGTAGCGGCAATGGACATAGTACCTTTTGCACGCCTACACCTCAGACCGCTGCAATTATGCATGCTAAGTCAGTGGAATGGGGATTACTCAGATTTGTCCCCTACTCTGAATCTGAATCAAGAGACCAGAAATTCTCTTCTATGGTGGCTTTATCGGCCACACCTGTCCAGGGGGATGCCATTCAGCAGGCCAGACTGGACAATTGTAACAACAGACGCCAGCCTACTAGGTTGGGGCGCTGTCTGGAATTCTCTGAAGGCTCAGGGACTATGGAATCAGGAGGAGAGTCTCCTTCCAATAAACATTCTGGAATTGAGAGCAGTTCTCAATGCCCTTCTGGCTTGGCCCCAGTTAACAACTCGGGGGTTCATCAGGTTTCAGTCGGACAACATCACGACTGTAGCTTACATCAACCATCAGGGAGGGACAAGAAGCTCCCTAGCAATGATGGAAGTATCAAAGATAATTCGCTGGGCAGAGTCTCACTCTTGCCACCTGTCAGCAATCCACATCCCGGGAGTGGAGAACTGGGAGGCGGATTTCTTGAGTCGCCAGACTTTTCATCCGGGGGAGTGGGAACTTCATCCGGAGGTCTTTGCCCAAATACTTCGACGTTGGGGCAAACCAGAGATAGATCTCATGGCGTCTCGCCAGAACGCCAAACTTCCTCGCTACGGGTCCAGATCCAGGGATCCGGGAGCAGTTCTGATAGATGCTTTGACAGCACCTTGGAACTTCAGGATGGCTTATGTGTTTCCACCCTTCCCGCTGCTTCCTCGATTGATTGCCAAAATCAAACAGGAGAGAGCATCAGTAATTCTAATAGCACCTGCATGGCCACGCAGGACTTGGTATGCAGATCTAGTGGACATGTCATCCTGTCCGCCTTGGTCTCTACCTCTAAGACAGGACCTTCTGATACAGGGTCCATTCAAACATCAAAATCTAACTTCTCTGAAGCTGACTGCTTGGAAATTGAACGCTTGATTTTATCAAAACGTGGTTTTTCTGAGTCGGTTATTGATACCCTAATTCAGGCTAGGAAGCCTGTTACCAGAAGGATTTACCATAAAATATGGCGGAAATACCTATACTGGTGCGAATCCAAAGGTTACTCCTGGAGTAAGGTTAGGATCGCTAGGATACTGTCTTTTCTACAAGAAGGTTTAGAAAAGGGTTTATCAGCTAGTTCATTAAAGGGACAGATTTCAGCTCTGTCCATCTTGTTACACAGACGTCTGTCAGAAAATCCAGACGTCCAGTCCTTTTGTCAGGCTTTAGCTAGGATCAAGCCTGTGTTTAAAGCTGTTGCTCCACCATGGAGTTTAAACTTAGTTCTTAACGTTTTACAGGGTGTTCCGTTTGAACCCCTTCATTCCATTGATATAAAAATGTTATCTTGGAAAGTTCTGTTTTTAATGGCTATTTCCTCGGCTCGAAGAGTCTCTGAGTTATCAGCCTTACATTGTGATTCCCCTTATCTGATTTTTCACTCAGACAAGGTAGTTCTGCGTACTAAACCTGGGTTCTTACCTAAGGTAGTCACTAACAGGAACATCAATCAAGAGATTGTTGTCCCATCCTTGTGTCCAAATCCTTCTTCAAAGAAGGAACGTCTTTTACACAATCTGGATGTAGTTCGTGCCCTCAAGTTCTACTTGCAGGCAACTAAAGATTTTCGCCAAACTTCTTCCTTGTTTGTCGTTTACTCTGGACAGAGGAGAGGTCAAAAAGCTTCTGCTACTTCTCTCTCCTTTTGGCTTCGTAGCATAATACGTTTAGCCTATGAGACTGCTGGACAGCAGCCTCCTGAAAGAATTACAGCTCACTCCACTAGAGCTGTGGCTTCCACTTGGGCCTTTAAGAATGAGGCCTCTGTTGAACAGATTTGCAAGGCTGCAACTTGGTCTTCACTTCATACTTTTTCCAAATTTTACAAATTTGACACTTTTGCTTCTTCGGAGGCTATTTTTGGGAGAAAGGTCCTTCAGGCAGTGGTTCCTTCTGTATAATGAGCCTGCCTTTCCCTCCCGTCATCCGTGTACTTTTGCTTTGGTATTGGTATCCCAGAAGTAATGATGACCCGTGGACTGATCACACATAACAGAAGAAAACATAATTTATGCTTACCTGATAAATTCCTTTCTTCTGTTGTGTGATCAGTCCACGGCCCGCCCTGTTTTTAAGGCAGGTAAATATCTTTTAAATTATACTCCAGTCACCACTTCACCCTTGGTTACTCCTTTCTCGTTGATTCTTGGTCGAATGACTGGGACTGACGTAGAGGGGAGGAGCTATATGCAGCTCTGCTGGGTGAATCCTCTTGCATTTCCTGTTGGGGAGGAGTTATATCCCAGAAGTAATGATGACCCGTGGACTGATCACACAACAGAAGAAAGGAATTTATCAGGTAAGCATAAATTATGTTTTTTCTGTAGTGTAGGGGTCTCCCCACCTTCCCTATCTCACCCTGCAAGCAATTACTTTTTTTTGTAGTGTAGGTTCCCCCATCCCCCTCCAGCACGTTTATCTGTAGTGTCGGGAGCCATCCCTCACTCTCCCTTCATAACTTTTCTGTAGTGTAGGGTACCCATCCCACTAGGCACCAGTGGAGGATCTGGCTTCATATGGTAAAGGAGCATGAATTGGTTATCTATGATAAGTTATACTTTTATTACCATGAAGCTTATAGAGTCAAGAACTTAATTTCCCTCAAAAGGATTTTCAAGTATATGTTTGCTATTCTTTAAGGGATATTTTTTTTTAACCTAATTAAAAGGGCAAATAAATGCAATAATGTTTTAGAGCATATTTTATTGCACTGCTTGCAAATTAAAACATTTTTAACACCTGCAAAGGGATTAATCAAAAAGTGTGTTATCTCCAGGACAGAAATGCATTACTTGAAGCTAGCTGAATACATTTGGTGAGGGAATGACAAAAGGCATGTGTGTATCCACCAATCGCTAGCTAGCTCCCCGTAGTGCAATGCTGCTCCTGGGCTTATCTAGCTATGCTTTTTAACAAAGGATACAGAGAAGTTATAGAAGTACATTAAAAGGGCTCTTAAAATTGTATGTGCTGAACCATGAAAAGTGTTAGACTTTAATGTCCCTTTAACCCCTTAGTGACCAGAGCACTTTTCCATTTTCTGTCCGTTTGGGACCAAGGCTATTTTTACATTTCTGCGGTGTTTGTGTTTAGCTGAAATTTTCCTCTTACTCATTTACTGTACCCACACATATTATATACCGTTTTTCTCGCCATTAAATGGACTTTCTAAAAATACCATTATTTTCATCATATCTTATCATTTACTATAAAAAAAATGATAAAATATGAGGAAAAATGGAAAAAAACACACTTTTTCTAACTTTGAACCCCAAAATCTGTTACATATCTACAACCACCAAAAAACACCCATGCTAAATTGTTTCTAAATTTTGTCCTGAGTTTAGAAATACCCAATGTTTACATCTTCTTTTTGTAACTTATAGGGCCATAAATACAAGTAGCACTTTGCTATTTTCAAACCATTTTTTTTCAAAATTAACGCTAGTTACATTAGAACACTAATATCTTTCAGGAATCCCTGAATATCCATTGACATGTATATATTTTTTTTTTAGAAGACATCCCAAATTATTGATCTAGGCCCATTTTGGTATATTTCATGCCACCATTTCACCGCCAAATGCGATCAAATACAAAAAATTGTTCACTTTTTCACAAATTTTTTCACAAACTTTCAGTTTCTCACTGAAATTATTTACAAACTGCTTGTGCAATTATGGCATAAATGGTTGTAAATTCTTCTCTGGGATCCCCTTTGTTCAGAAATAGCAGACATATATGGCTTTGGCATTGCTTTTTGGTAATTAGAAGGCCGCTAAATGCCACTGCGCACCACACGTGTATTATGCCCAGCAGTGAAGGGGTTAATTAGGGAGCATGTAAGGAGCTTTTTGGGGTAATTTTAGCTTTAGTGTAGTGTAGTAGACAACCCCAAGTATTGATCTAGGCCCATTTTGGTATATTTCATGCCACCATTTCACCGCCAAATGCGATCAAATTAAAAAAAACTTAAAATTTTTCACAATTTTAGGTTTCTCACTGAAATAATTTACAAACAGCTTGTGCAATTATGGCACAAATGGTTGTAAATGCTTCTCTGGGATCCCCTTTGTTCAGAAATAGCAGACATATATGACTTTGGCGTTGCTTTTTGGTAATTAGAATGCTGCTAAATGGCGCTGCGCATCACACGTGTATTATGGCTAGCAGTGAAGGGGTTAATTAGGTAGCTTGTAGGCAGCTTGCAGGGTTAATTTTAGCTTTAGTGTAAAGATCAGCCTCCCACCTGAAACATAAGACCCCCTGATCCCTCCCAAACATCTCTCTTCCCTCCCCTACCCCACAAATGTCCCCGCCATCTTAAGTACTGGCAGAAACTCTGCCAGTACTAAAATAAAAGGTATATTTGGGCTTTTTTGTGCATTTTTTGTTAGCATATTTACATATGCTTCTGTGTAGGGATCCCCCTTAGCCCCCAACCTCACTGATCCCCCACCAAACAGCTCTCTAACCCTCCCCCTCTGACTTAATGTGCGCCATCTTGGGTACTGGCAGCGCCCGCCCGCCACCCCCGTGCACGCGCGCCCCCGTCGGCTCCGCTTCCGATCCCGCCCCCCTCCACCTTACACATCTCACCGATGGCCGCCCACCCGCCTCCCAAGTCGGCTCCCACCCGCCTCCCAAGTCGGCTCCCACCCACCAACGATACCGGCCATCGATGTCCGGTGCAGAGAGGGCCACAGAGTGGCTCTCTCTGCATCGGATGGCCAGACAGTGTTATTGCAGGATGCCTCGATATCGAGGCATCGCTGCAATAACCGGAAAGCAGCTGGAAGCGAGCAGGATCGCTTCCAGCTGCTTTCCACACCGAGTACGTGCAGGGTACGTCCTTGGTCGTTAACTGACATCCTTTAGAGGACGTACCCTGCACGTCCTCGGGCGTTAAGGGGTTAAGTCGTACACTGATAAGTGGGAAAAGTGGTCTTTGTATACAGCACAAACCCACCTGAGAATTGGCTATCCTAGCATTTATAACTGAAACATATTTATACCTAGGCTGCACCATTGTAAAATCATTAGGTTTTTGGTTGGTTTGGGCAGGCTGGACGTGAGTAAAGGTTGTCTTTGAAAGCCTTGCTAAAAAGAGCTAAGGAGAACTTCCTTTGTTTTTATTAATTGTCCTTTTATAGAAGCTTTTATAACAGATAGCTGTTACAGTGTGTGCCCTTTGTGTTTCATGGTTACAATGGCAACATGGCATTAGACACTAGTACATGCTAACTCAGTGCTCTCTCTGTAACACACAGTGAGACCATGATGCCATCCTTTTATAGAAGCTTTTACAACAGATAGCTGTTACAGTGTGTGCCCTTTGTGTTTCATGGTTACAATGGCAACATGGCATTAGACACTAGTACATGCTAACTCAGTGCTCTCTCTGTAACACACAGTGAGACCATGATGCCGTCCTTTTATAGAAGCTTTTACAACAGATAGCTGTTACAGTGTGTGCCCTTTGTGTTTCATGGTTACAATGGCAACATGGCATTAGACACTAGTACACGCTAACTCAGTAATCACTCTGTAACACACAGTGAGACCCTGATGCCGTCAGTGCTAACCTGAGTTTTCACTTCCTTACTGTTGGAACTGGGGGAAGGTATGTTTGTGTAATGGAGAATTTTGGATTGTATTACCAATTTAAAGGAATAGTCTAGTCAAAATTACACTTTCATGATTCAGATAGAGCATGCAATTTTAAGCAACTTTCTAATTTACTGTTATCAATTTTTCTTCGTTCTCTTGGTATTTTTATTTGAAAAAGCAAGAATGTAAGCATAGCAGCTGGACCATTTTTGGTTCAGCACCTGTGTAGCACTTTCTGATTGGTTTCTAAATGTAGCCACCAATCGGCAAGCGCTACCCAGGTGCTGAACCAAAAATGGGCCGACTCCTATGATCGCATTCTTGCTTTTTTAAATAAAGATACCAAGAGAACGAAGAAAAATTGATAATCGCAGAAAATTAGAAAGTTGCTTAAAATGGCACGCTCTATCTGAATCATTAACGTTTTTAATTTTTACTAGAATATTCCTTTTAAAGTTTTGATTTCTTTCATGCAATTGGCAAGAGTCCATGAGCTAGTGACGTATGGGATATACAATCCTACCAGGAGGGGCAAAGTTTCCCAAACCTCAAAATGCCTATAAATACACCCCTCACCACACCCACAATTCAGTTTTACAAACTTTGCCTCCTATGGAGGTGGTGAAGTAAGTTTGTGCTAGATTTCTACGTTTATATGCGCTTCTCAGCATTTTTTGAAGCCCGGTTCCTCTGAGTGCAGTGAATTTCAGAGGGATGTGAAGGGATTATCACCTATTGAATGCAATGGTCATCCTAACGGGGATCTATTTCATAGGTTCTCTATTATCGGTCGTAAAGATTCATCTCCTACCTCCCTTTTCAGATAGACGATATACTCATATATCCCATTACCTCTACTGATTCTCGTTTCAGTACTGGTTTGGCTATCTGCTATATGTGGATGGGTGTCTTGGTAAGTATGTTTCATATACTTAAGACACTCTCAGCTATGGTTTGGCACTTTATATATAAAGTTATAAATATATGTTTGTACTTATATTTGCCATGATTCAGGTTTATCAGTATATTTCCTTTTTGCAGACTGTCAGTTTCATATCTGGGAAGTGCATTTTTGGAAAAAAGAAAAAAAAAAATGTTCTTACCTGGGGTTTTCAATTTGACTTTTTTCTAAGTGCGGGCTGTATTAGGCTCGCAAGAGCGCAAAATGCTATCATTTATTGCGTCATTCTTGGCGCGAAAATTACGTCTGTTGACGTAAATTCGTCATTTCCGGCGTCTTAGTTGGCGCCGGGTGTTTCACAAGGTTGCGTCATCTATGACGCTCGTGTTTAGTTCTGAACGTTTTTGGCACCAAAAAATATTTTTTCTGTTTGTTGTGCATCATACTTTGCGCCAAATATTTTCATTATTTAAAACCCCATTCCTTTTGCCTCTGGTCTTTTTTTCAATGTCAGAGGCCTATGCTTTTGCATTTTTTCCCATTCCTGAAACTTTCTTATAAAGAAATTGATAATTGTGCTTTATATGTTATTGTTTCTCTTACATATTGCAAGATGTCTCAATCTGATCCTGTCTCAGAATCTTCTACTGGAATTCTGCCGCCTGATGTCGGTTCTAACAAAGCTAAGTGCATTTGTTGTAAACTTGTGGTAACTGTTCCTCCAGCTGTGGTTTTTAATAGTTGTCATGATAAACTTTTACATGCCGATAATGTTTCCATCAGTAGTAGTTCATTACCTGTTGCTGGTCCATCAACATCTAATGCTCAGGATATTCCTGTAAATTTAAGATAATTTGTTTCTGATTCCATTCAGAAGGCTTTGTCTGCCATTCCGCCTTCTAATAAACGTAAGAGGTCTTTTAAAACTTCTCATAGAGATGATGAAATTTCAAATGACTGACAACATACTGATTTATCTATCTCTGATGAGGATCTGTCTGATTCAGAGGATCCTGCCTCAGATATTGACATTGACAAATCCTCTTATTTAAAATGGAGTATATTCGTTCTTTATTAAAGGAAGTGTTGATTGCATTAGATATGGAGGAGACTAGTCCTCTTGATACTAAAACTAGTAGATGTCTAAATTCGGTTTATAAACCTCATGTAGTTATTCCAGAGGTTTTTCCAGTTCCTGATGCTATTTCAGATATGGTTTCCAAGGAATGGACTGGGTACTTCTTTAACTCCTTCTTCAAGGTTTAAAAAAGTGTATCCTTTGTCTAATGATAGATTGGAGTTTTGGGAAAAGATCCCCAAAGTTGATGGGGCCATCTCTACTCTTGCCAAGCGTACTACTATTCCTACGGAAGATATTACTTCTTTTAAAGATCCTTTAGATAGGAAGCTTGAATCTTTTCTAAGGAAAGCTTATTTATGTTCAGGTCATCTTCTTAGGCCTGCTATTTCTTTGGCTGACGTAGCTGCTTCAACTTTTTGGTTGGAAACTTTAGCGCAACAAGTATCAGATCATAATGTGTATAGCATTGTTAAATTAATTCAACATGCTAATAATTTCATTTGTGATGCCATTTTTTATATCATCAGAATTGATGTTAGATATATGTCTTTAGCTATTTTAGCTAGAAGAGCTTTATGGCTTAAATCTTGGAATGCTGATATGACCTCTAAATCGACTTTGCTATCTTTCTTTCCAAGGTAATAAATTATTTGGTCCTCAGTTGGATTCTATAATTTCAACTGTCACTGGGGGGGAAGGGAGTTTTTTTGCCTAGGGATAAAAATCTAAGGGCAAATTTAAAGCTTCTAACCATTTTCGTTCCTTTCGACAAATTAAGGAACAGAAACCTAATCCTTCCCCTAAGGAATCTGTTTCCAATTGGAAGCCTTCCTCAATCTGGAATAAATCCAAGCTATTTAAGAGATCTAAACCAGCCCCCAAGTCCGCATGAAGGTGCAGCCCTCATTCCAGCTCAGCTGGTAGGGGGCAGATTAAAAATTTTCAAAGATGTTTGGATGAATTCAGTCCAAAATCATTAGATTCAGAACATTGTCTCTCAGGGGTACAGAATAGGTTTCAGAGTAAGACCGCCTGTTAGAAGTTTCTTTCTCTCATGCATTCCAGTGAACCCAATGAAAGCACAGGCTTTCCTGAAGTGTGTTTCAGACCTGGAGTTATCTGGGGTAATCATGCCGGTTCCTTTTCAGGAACAGGGTTTGGGGTTTTATTCAAATCTGTTCATTGTCCCAAAGAAATAAAATTCATTCAGACCAGTTCTGGATCTAAAAGTCTTGAATCGTTTTGTCAGAGTACCAACATTCAAAATGGTGACTATAAGGACTATTCTGCCTTTTGTTCAGCAAGGGCATTATATGTCCACAATAGACTTACAGGATGCATATCTTCATATTCCGATTCATCCAGATCACTATCAGTTCCTGAGATTCTCTTTTCTAGACAAGCATTACCAATTTGTTGCTCTTCCTTTTGGCCTAGCGACAGCTTCAAGGATCTTTTCAAAGGTTCTCGGTGCCCTACTCTCTGTAATCAGAGAGCAGGGTATTGCAGTGTTTTCTTATTTGGACGATATCTTGGTACTTGCTCAGTCTTTATGTTCTGCAGAATCTCGCACGAATCAACTAGTGTTTCTTCAAGTACATGGTTGGAGGATCAATTTACCAAAAAGTTCCTTGATTCCTCAGACAAGGGTAACCTTTTTTTAGGTTTCCAAATAGATTCAGTATCCATGACTTTGTCTCTAACAGACAAGAGACGTTTGAAGTTGGTTGCAGCCTGTCGGAACCTTCAGTCTGTCATTCCCTTCAGTAGCTATGTGCATGGAGGTTTTAGGTCTCATGACCGCAGCATCGGACGCGATCCCCTTTGCTCGTTTTCACATAAGACCTCTTCAACTTTGTATGCTGAACCAATGGTGCAGGGATTATACAAGGATATCACAATTAATATCCTTAAATCCCAATGTTCGACTATCTCTGACTTGGGGGTTAGATCACCATCGTATAGTTCAAGGGGCCTCTTTTGTTTGTCCTACCTGGACCGTGATCACAACAGATGCGAGTCTTTCAGGTTGGGGAGCTGTCTGGGGATCTCTGACAGCACAAGGGGTTTGGAAATCTCAAGAGGCGAGATTACGAATCAATATTTTGGAACTCCGTGCGATTCTCAGAGCCCTTCAGTTTTGGCCCCTATTAAAGAGAGAGCCGTTTATTTGTTTTCAGACAGACAATGTCACAATTGTGGCGTATGTCAATCATCAGGGTGGGACTCACAATCCTCAGGCTATGAAAGAAGTATCCCGGATACTTGTTTGGGCAGAATCCAGCTCCTGTCTAATTTCTGCAGTTCATATCCCAGGTATAGACAATTGGGAAGCGGGTTATGTGAGTCGTCAAACTTTACATCTGGGAAAGTGGTCTCTTCACCCAGATGTGTTTTTTCAAATTGTTCAGATGTGGGGGCTTCCAGAAATAGATCTGATGACATCTCATCTAAACAAGAAACTTCCCAGGTACCTGTCCAGGTCCAGGGATCCTCAGGTGGAAGCAGTGGATACATTGACACTTCGTTGGAGTTATCAACCTGCCTAGTTCTCCTTCAAAGAGTGATTTCCAAGATCATCAGGAAGTAATCGTTTGTGCTGCTGGTGGCTCCAGCATGGGCTCACAGGTTTTGGTATGCAGATCTTGTTCGGATGTCCAGTTGCCAACCTTGGCCACTTCCATTAAGGCCAGACCTTCTATCTCGAGGTCCGTTTTTCCATCAGGATCTCAAATCATTAAATTTGAAGGTATGGAAATTGAACGCTTAGTGCTTAGTCATAGAGGTTTCTCTGACTCAGTGATTAATACTATGTTGCAGGCTCGAAAATCTGTTTCTTGAAAGATTTATTATCGAGTTTGGAAGACTTACATTTCATGGTGTTCTTCTCATAAATTCTCTTGGCATTCTTTTAGAATTCCTAGAATTTTACAGTTTCTTCAGGATGGTTTGGATAAAGGTTTGTCTGCAAGTTCCTTGAAAGGACAAATCTCTGCTCTTTCTGTTTTATTCCACAGAAAAATTGCTAAACTCCCTGATATTCATTGTTTTGTACAGACTTTGGTTCGTATTAAGCCTGTCATTGAATCAATCTCTCCTCCTTGGAGTCTTAATTTGGTTTTGAAGGCTTTACAGGCTCCTCCGTTTGAGCATATGCATTCTTTGGACATTAAATTGCTTTATTGGAAAGTGTTTTCTTTTGGCCATCTCTTCTGCTAGAAGAGTTTCTGAATTATTTGCTTTCTTGTGAGTCTCCTTTTCTGATTTTTCATCAGGATAAGGCAGTTTTGCGGACTTCATTTAAATTCTTACCTAAAGTTGTGAATTCCAACAACATTAGTAGAGAAATTGTCGTCCCTTCTTTGTGTCCTCATCCTAAGAATTCTTTAGAAAGATCTTTACATTCTTTGGATGTGGTGAGAGATTTGAACTATTATGTTGAAGCTACTGAAGTTTTCAGGAAGACTTCTAGTCTATTATCTTTTCTGGTTCTAGGAAAGGTCAGAAGGCTTCTGCCATTTCTTTGGCATCGTGGTTAAAGCTTTTGATTAATCACGCTTATTTGGAGTTGGGTGAATCCCCGCCTCAGAGGATTACAGCTCATTCTACTAGGTCAGTTTCCGCTTCCTGGGCTTTTAAGAATGAAGCTTCAGTTGATCAGATTTGCAAAGAAGCAACTTGGTCTTCTTTGCATACATTTACTAAATTCTACCATTTTGATGTATTTTCTTCTTCAGAAGCAGTTTTTGGTAGGAAAGTTCTTCAGGCAGCTGTTTCAGTTTGATTCTTCTGCTTATGTTTTTTTCTTTTCCTCTATAAGATTAAAATTTATGATTTGGGTTGTGGATTAATTTTTTTCAGCGGAATTGGCTGTCTTTATTTTTTATCCCTCCCTCTCTAGTGACTCTTGCGTGGAGTTCCACATCTTGGGTATTTATATTCCATATGTCACTAGCTCATGGACTCTTGCCAATTACATGAAAGAAAACATAATTTATGTAAGAATTTACCTGATAAATTAATTTCTTTCATATTGGCAAGAGTCCATGAGGCCCACCCTTTTTATGATGGTTATGATTTTTTTGTATAAAGCACAATTATTCCAATTCCTTTGTTATGCTTTTTTTACTCCTTTCTTTATCACCCCACTACTTGGCTATTCGTTAAACTGAATTGTGGGTGTGGTGAGGGGTGTATTTATAGGCATTTTGAGGTTTGGGAAACTTTGCCCCTCCTGGTAGGATTGTATATCCCATACGTCACTAGCTCATGGACTCTTGCCAATATGAAAGAAATTAATTTATCAGGTAAATTCTTACATAAATTATGTTTTCTGGGAGATTCTGTAATTTTATATGAATAGTATAAATAAACTTTGTTGTTTAACTTCTTTGATGTTACTGGGAGTGGAAAAAAGGATATCTCACATGTCGGAAATCTGATTAGTATTATGAAATTATACTGCATATAATAGTAGCTATATGAGACATTTTCTTAACTAGACAGACAGCAGACTAGAAGCGCTGCTTCAGTAATTCATACTATGTGTTCTATATAATTGTTTTTTAAACTTTTTTGTTCTTTTAGTATCCTTTGTAGAAAAGCAGGTAGGAAGGTGTAGGTGTGAGCATGTCACTGCAGCAATACTGTATATGGCAGCAGTTTAAGCATTGTTGTATATTTGCAAGAACAGTGGGTGGCAGCAGTGTTTCCTGTCATGTACTGCTCCAGAAATGTGCACGCTAAATATCTAGATATCACTTTAACGAAGAATACCATGAGAACAAAGTAAATGTGATACTAAAAGTAAAATGAAAACTTAAAATTAAAGAGACAAAACCCAACAGTTCTCTTTTGTAAAGTATCTGGTGTTCACGATTTACAATTTCTGTGTTGTCTCTTTTAAGGTTTATTGGATTATATGACTCAGAATAAAAGTGTTTATTTTTTTAATTCTTAATCTGCGTATTTAATATTGAATTGGATGTCTTGTAATTGAGTTTCCCCAGAATTATAGTTTTATATACATATCCTGAGAGGAAAGAAATTACCAGATCATTATGCAGATTGCAATTTTGCACCTGCAGACAAAGAACCCAGCATTGGAAATTGTAGCAACTACTGCTTGATAAATCTACCCATAGTGATCAACTGTACAATCTACCCCCGGAGTTTCAGGTCTGCCTAAAACTTAAAGGGACTGTAAAGTCAGAACTAAACTTTCACGATTCAGATAGGGCATGCAATTTTAAACAACTTTCCAATTTACTTTTATCATCGAATTTGCTTTGTTCCCTTGGTAGTATTTTTGAAATGCTAAACTTAGCTAAACTCAAACTGATTTCTAAACCATTGAAAACCGCCTCTTAGCTCAGAACATTTTGAAAGTTTTTCACAGTTACAGTGTTGGTTCACAGTTATACAGTGAAGTTATTTAGGAGTCTGCACTGATTGACTACACTGCATGTTTGTCAAAAGCACTTGGATAAGGAGGCTGTCTGCAGAGCCTTAGATACAAGGTAGTCACAGAGGTAAAAAGTGTATTAATATAACTGTGTTGGTTATGCAAAAACAGTGAATGGGTAATAAAGGGATTGTCTATCTTTTTAAATAAGAAAAATGTTGGTGTAGACTGTCCCTTTAAGTTAAGAAACAGCGGTCGGTAAGACCATTGCTCCTTAAAGTGATGGTAAACTCTTTTAATTGTAAAAGACATATTTACATTGTTAATGTTATGTAAGATCAAACCGCATTATTAGTTTTTCATTTTCGAATGTAAATTATAAGTAATATTACTCTTATTTTGTTATCATGTTTGCAACGCAGCTCCCCGCCTCGCTCCACCCCTCTTACATGCCCGTAACCAAACTTTGTTTTGTCCTCTCTCCTCCCTCTCCTTACGTCATCCCTAGTGCTCGTTCACGAAATTAAATTACTAAACGCATGCGCATTCGTTTCCCTGACGTCTAGGAAGTAAACATTGACTCGTGAACATTGCTCTGTATAACATCATCATTGCATTACAGCATGATTAAAACAAATGAGATCGTAAATACTTTATTTTCATAACAAACATAGTGACAATAGAAATTAGTGTGATGTACTTACTGGCACTGCTCCAAGTAAGGAATGTATACAATACATTGCTTACTTTCGAGTGCAGAGAGTGCCGTGTGAAAACTGACATAAGACGCATGCGTGAAATCGACCGTGCACGCGCAAAGTCTTATCGGGATTTGGATGCTGTTGATTGGTTGGTAGTATCGTCGGGAATGATCGTAAAGGCGCATGCGCTAAATATTTTATTGCTAACAGCCTTTCTAGCGACTGGAGAGATGATTGGGCACAGGCAGGGGAAATCAATGTGACGTCACGGTGGGCTGGCGAATTTACAGAACGGAGACATTCTGAATATGGAAAATAAAAGGTAAACTGCTATTTCATGTTTACATGGAAATTACACAGGACATTATAATAGAGTATGACAATACAGATTACATATTCAACCGATACTGAGTTTACCATCCCTTTAACTCATCCGCCACCCCATATCAGCTACACTGGGGCTGAGTATGGAATCGACAATATTGCCTTTTTTGTTTTTCTTTCAGTGATTTTGGCATATTGGCTTCTGTATAAATATGGGACTAATTTATTATAGTAAGACCATAAATTAATTTCAGGAATCTTCATTTAATTTATCAATGGTCTTCTTTTGTTTCTACCAATCTCAGCTAAAGTCTCCTCCAGGAAACGTCATCTGCACAAAGTATTCTGGCCATTATAGTTAGTTCAAGGATTATGGGTTTCTTTCCCACACATACATCATATATTCTGAAGTAGAAAACTGTCACATTGGCAATGATGGAGCTTTGGCGGATATTTGTGATAATTTGTGCAAGCGTAACAGACAGCATTTCTGCATTGTCAGCTGTCAACAAATAGAAAGAAACTGTGAGTTCTTAATTATTCAGATGTTAAAATCATTAACAGCTGTAACTCATCTAAGACCGGATTTACCTGCTGATTTAGTCTTTTTAACAGGGCCACTTCCCAGAACAGGTTCTTACTTAAAGGGTGACCAGTGTTTTTTTTTTTTTTGTCAAAATAAATTTCTTTAAAGAAATACCTATTTATTCACAATACTATGTTGCAATTATTTCCATTTTATCAGTTGTACCTGAAAAAGGTATTTTGCTTGGATACTTTAAGTTAAATTCCCTCTGATAGTTCTATGTATAAGATTAATGTTTTAATTTTGGGGGGAAAATGTTTTTCAT
The DNA here is from genome assembly GCF_027579735.1 of Bombina bombina. Taxonomy (NCBI): domain Eukaryota; kingdom Metazoa; phylum Chordata; class Amphibia; order Anura; family Bombinatoridae; genus Bombina; species Bombina bombina. The sequence continues at coordinate 1,100,930,625 of NC_069502.1, read as the reverse complement.
ACTGGTTCAGGGTACTTATGAATATTTTTGATCACACCTAGTTTTTGCATGACAATGAGGGGACATAGACCTACACGCCTAAAACATACAAAACAGATTAGTACTTTCAGAGATAAAGTTTTATCAAAGTTGTAAGATTCTGAAAGACTTCACACTGGGATATGGTGAAAAAATATCACAATTTTCTATGCACGGGCATCTTTACTTCTACTGTATGCTGATCGCAAGATTCTGAGCCATTTCTGATTGCACGATTGAGATAAATCAAATAGTTTCTTTTTGTCAGTTGATTTTTAGAATTCATTTTTTTCAATCAATTAAATAAATCATTGTTAATGTCTTAGGGATTTTGGTTGGTATAGTTTCAGCACCAAAACAGATCATTTTAGTTGGCTTATCGAGTACCTAAAACCTGCCATCATTGCACTTTTTTTTTTGCGGTAATATTTTTAGGGGTTATGGCTTTTGACAAAAAAATGTTTTTTCTATTTGTGGTTTAAGCATAAATCCTATTATTTGCATAACTATTTTGTGGAAACAATTAATTTCTTTGAATGATGTGCCTACATTTTATTGCTAAGCAAAGATGTATTTATTTATTTTTCAGATATTGTTTTAATATTTAAAATAGGATGATGATTACATTTTCAAAACCAATAAAATGTTTTATTGTAAATTGTCTTTGGGTGGCAACGTGATAAGAAAAATGATGTACTTTTTTTAAATCAAATATATGATAGGATTCTACAAGTGAGATTATCTAAGTCCCTTGCTTTATTGGCTAGAAAATTTGGAATCCATTCTTTAAGGTTGGTTGATTTTTAAAGGGGAATGAAACCTAAAAAAAAATATTTAATGGTTCAGATAGCGCACATAATTTTAAACTCTCTAATTTACTTATATTATCAAATGTTCTTTTGTATCTTTTGTTGAAAAGCAGGGACTTATGCTCAGAAGCGTGCACGTGTTTGGAGCAATATATGGCAGCAGTGTTGCAAGAATGTGTAATTAATTTGCAAGAGCACTAGATGGCATCACTATTTCCTGCCATGAAGCGTTCTAGACACCTACCTAGGCATCTCTTCAACAAAGAATACCTTGGAAACAAAGCAAATTTGATCATAAAAGTAAATTGAAAACTTTGTATTAAAAATGTATGCTCTGTTTGAATCCCAAAATATATTTTTTGGGTTTCATATCCCTTTAAGGGCTTAACCTCATTTCTTCCAACATTACTTAATATCTTCTAAACTCTGAAGTAGTGCTAGTTGTGTTACTAAATGTGTTTTGTTTTTAGTGTACCTCAACCACTTTACTTTATATTTATTCAAATTGTATCCAATAAAAATATTATCCTTGCATTAGAAAGCCTTGTGGAAGTCACATACATGATATTCAGAATGCGCAGATGTCCGCCGTTAAAATTGCCCTTCTTTTTGTTTCCATTTCAGAAATATGAAAAACCAAAGTTTGTTCAGTGCTTAGCATTTTTAGCAAATGGAGATGTGCTTGCCGGTGACTCAGGTGGGGTGTTGCTCATATGGAGCAAAACTGCTGCAGAATCCACAGCTGGCAAAGGAGCAAAAGGTTTGTTGTGACACAATTTGCCTGATGTGTAAATAATCACAATAGATGTATTTTTTTTTTTGGGGGGGGGGGGGGAATGCTCTATCATCATCATTTTGATAATAAAGTTGCCTTTTCAGCAAAGAATACTTAATGATATTTTGTAGTTACTAAAATATATGATTTATGGCTGGAACTGACAATCAGTGCTCTGAATCTCCAGCCCTCAGGGTGCACAAACAGGGCAGATTTTAATGATATCTGTGCTAGAGCACAGGTGAAGTCATCAGCTCATGGGTGAGAGCAGATTATTTCACTTGTGTACCAGTTCAAATATCATTAAAGGAACATGAAACCCAATTTTCTCCTGTTAAGTGTAGTCAGTCCACGGGTCATCTATTACTTATGGGATTATAACTCCTCCCTAACAGGAAGTGCAAGAGGATCACCCAAGCAGAGCTGCTATATAGCTCCTCCCCCCTACGTCATACCCAGTCATTCTCTTGCACTTAACTAATAGATAGGATGTGTGAGAGGAGTGTGGTTATTAAATTTAGTTTTTTATTTCTTCAATCAAAAGTTTGTTGTTTTAAACAGCACAGGAGTGTGTTGTTTCTTCTCAGGCAGTATTAGAAGAAGAATCTACCTGAGTTTGTGTATGATCTTAGCGGACGTAACTAAGATCCATTTGCTGTTCTCGGCCATTCTGAGGAGCGAGGTAACTTCAGAACAGGGGACAGCGGGCAGGGTTCACCTGCAAAGAGGTATGTTGCAGTATATTATTTTCTAAGGAATGGAATTGACTGAGAAAATACTGCTAATACCAATATAATGTAAGTACAGCCTTAAATGCAGTAGTAGCAACTGGTATCAGGCTGTTATGTATGTATGTTGGCACTAAAGTATTTCTGGGGAATGGCACTTCACTAAGAAAATACTGTATACATATAACTTATAGCCTTTCTGCAGTGATAGCGACTAGCAACAAGCTTTTATTATCATTTCATATTTTAAAACGTTTACTGGCAGGTTAATCGTTTTTCTCTCTGAGGTACTTGGTGAAAAATTTATGGGCATTATTTTCCACTTGGCTGTCGTTTATTTTGAATAAAATCAGTTTACTGAGCTTCCCCACTGCTGTATTATGAGTGGGAGGGGCCTATTTTGGCGCTTTTACTACGCATTAAAAATTCAGTCAGTCTTCCTTATTGTCCCTGCATGATCCAGGACGTCTCTACAGAGCTCAGGGGTCTCCAAAACTAGTTTGAGGGAGGTAATCACTCACAGCAGACCTGTGAGACTGTGCTTTGACTGTGATAAAAACGTATATATTTTATTTGTTATTCGTTTTTTGGTATTAAGGGGTTAATAATCCATTTGCTAATGGGTGCAATCCTTTGCTAAATTAATGCATTTCATGTGAAAAATTGATTGCTATAACTAAACCGGTTCATTGTTATCTCAATGTGACAGTTTTTTTGTGTACTTCTTAAAGGCACAGTAACGTTTTTTTATATTGCTTGTAAATTCATTTGAAAAGTATTTTCCAAGCTTGCTAGTCTAATTGCTAGTTTGTTTAAACATGTCTGACGCAGAGGAATCTCTTTGTGCAATATGTTCAAAGGCCAACGTGGAGCCCAATAGAAATTTATGTACTAATTGCATTGATGCTACTTTAAATAAAAGCCAATCTGTACATGTTAAGAAAAATTCACCAGACAACGAGGGGGAAGTTATGCCGACTAACTTGCCTCACGTGTCAGTACCTGCATCTCCCGCTCAGGAGGTGCGTGATATTGTAACGCCAAGTACATCAGGGCGGCCATTACAAATCACTTTACAAGACATGGCTAATGTTATAACTGAAGTTTTATCTAAATTGCCAGAACTTAGGGGTAAACGAGACCACTCTGGGGTGAGAACAGAGTGCGCTGATAATGCTAGGGCCATGTCTGATACTGCGTCACAGTTTGCAGAACATGAAGACGGAGAGCTTCATTCTGTGGGTGACGGATCTGATCCAAATAAACTGGATTCAGACATTTCAAATTTTAAATTTAAGCTTGAGAACCTCCGTGTATTACTAGGGGAGGTGTTAGCGGCTCTGAATGATTGTAACACGGTTGCAATCCCAGAGAAAATATGTAGGTTGGATAAATATTTTGCGGTACCGACGTGTACTGATGTTTTCTTTCATGTAATTAACAAGAGTCCATGAGCTAGTGACGTATGGGATATACATTCCTACCAGGAGGGGCAAAGTTTCCCAAACCTTAAAATGCCTATAAATACACCCCTCACCACACCCACAAATCAGTTTTACAAACTTTGCCTCCAAGGGAGGTGGTGAAGTAAGTTTGTGCTAGATTCTACGTTGATATGCGCTCCGCAGCAAGTTGGAGCCCGGTTTTCCTCTCAGCGTGCAGTGAATGTCAGAGGGATGTGAGGAGAGTATTGCCTATTGAATGCAGTGATCTCCTTCTACGGGGTCTATTTCATAAGGTTCTCTGTTATCGGTCGTAGAGATTCATCTCTTACCTCCCTTTTCAGATCGACGATATACTCTTATATTTACCATTTCCTCTACTGATTCTCGTTTCAGTACTGGTTTGGCTTTCTACAAACATGTAGATGAGTGTCCTGGGGTAAGTAAGTCTTATTTTCTGTGACACTCTAAGCTATGGTTGGGCACTTTATTTATAAAGTTCTAAATATATGTATTCAAACATTTATTTGCCTTGACTCAGAATGTTCAACTTTCCTTATTTCCAGACAGTCAGTTTCATATTTGGGATTATGCTTTAAATTATCATATTTTGTCTTACCTCAAAAATTTGACTTTTTTCCCTGTGGGCTGTTAGGCTCGCGGGGGCTGAAAATGCTTCATTTTATTGCGTCATTTTTGGCGCGGATTTTTTTGGCGCAAAAATTCATTTCCGTAAGACTTCTAGTCTATTTGTTATCTTTTCCGGTTCTAGGAAAGGCCAGAAAGCTTCTGCCATTTCTTTGGCATCTTGGTTGAAATCTTTAATTCATCTTGCCTATGTTGAGTCGGGTAAAACTCCGCCTCAAAGAATTACAGCTCATTCTACTAGGTCAGTATCTACTTCCTGGGCGTTTAGGAATGAAGCTTCGGTTGACCAGATCTGCAAAGCAGCAACTTGGTCTTCTTTGCATACTTTTACTAAATTCTACCATTTTGATGTATTTTCTTCTTCTGAAGCAGTTTTTGGTAGAAAAGTTCTTCAGGCAGCGGTTTCAGTTTGAATCTTCTGCTTATGTTTTTTGTTAAACTTTATTTTGGGTGTGGATTATTTTCAGCAGGAATTGGCTGTCTTTATTTTATCCCTCCCTCTCTAGTGACTCTTGTGTGGAAAGATCCACATCTTGGGTAGTCATTATCCCATACGTCACTAGCTCATGGACTCTTGTTAATTACATGAAAGAAAACATAATTTATGTAAGAACTTACCTGATAAATTCATTTCTTTCATATTAACAAGAGTCCATGAGGCCCACCCTTTTTTGTGGTGGTTATGATTTTTTTGTATAAAGCACAATTATTCCAATTCCTTATTTTATATGCTTCGCACTTTTTCTTATCACCCCACTTCTTGGCTATTCGTTAAACTGATTTGTGGGTGTGGTGAGGGGTGTATTTATAGGCATTTTAAGGTTTGGGAAACTTTGCCCCTCCTGGTAGGAATGTATATCCCATACGTCACTAGCTCATGGACTCTTGTTAATATGAAAGAAATGAATTTATCAGGTAAGTTCTTACATAAATTATGTTTTTCCTATACCTAAAAGACTTACTGAAATTGTTAACAAGGAGTGGGATAGACCCGGTGTGCCTTTCTCACCCCCTCCTATATTCAGAAAAATGTTTCCAATAGACGCCACCACACGGGACTTATGGCAAATGGTCCCTAAGGTGGAGGGAGCAGTTTCTACTTTAGCTAAGCGTACCACTATCCCGGTGGAGGATAGCTGTGCTTTTTCAGATCCAATGGATAAAAATTTAGAGGGTTACCTTAAGAAAATGTTTGATCAACAAGGTTTTATATTGCAACCCCTTGCATGCATTGCGCCTGTCACGGCTGCGGCGGCATTCTGGTTTGAGTCTCTGGAAGAGACCCTTGACACAGCTCCATTGGATGAGATTACACACAAGCTTAAAGCCCTTAAGCTAGCTAATTCATTTATTTCTGATGCCGTAGTACATTTAACTAAACTTACGGCTAAGAATTCCGGATTCGCCATTCAGGCGCGCAGAGCGCTGTGGCTAAAATCATGGTCAGCTGATGTGACTTCTAAATCTAAATTGCTTAACATACCTTTCAAAGGGCAGACATTATTCGGGCCCGGTTTGAAAGAAATTATCGCTGACATTACTGGAGGTAAGGGCCATGCCATTG
>NC_069502.1:1100817394-1100924541 GCF_027579735.1 Bombina bombina | reverse complement strand
TGGTTTGGTTCCCACAAGTAAGGATGACGCCGTGGACCGGACACACCTATGTTGGAGAAAACAGAATTTATGTTTACCTGATAAATTACTTTCTCCAACGGTGTGTCCGGTCCACGGCCCGCCCTGGTTTTTTAATCAGGTCTGATGATTTAATTTCTCTAACTACAGTCACCACGGTATCATATGATTTCTCCTATGCAAATATTCCTCCTTTACGTCGGTCGAATGACTGGGGAAGGCGGAGCCTAGGAGGGATCATGTGACCAGCTTTGCTGGGCTCTTTGCCATTTCCTGTTGGGGAAGAGAATATCCCACAAGTAAGGATGACGCTGTGGACCGGACACACCGTTGGAGAAAGTAATTTATCAGGTAAACATAAATTCTGTTTTGCTCGTTTTCACATGCGACCTCTTCAGCTCTGTATGCTGAACCAATGGTGCAGGGATTACTCAAAGATATCTCAATTAATATCTTTAAACCGATTATACGACACTCTCTGACATGGTGGACAGATCACCATCGTTTAGTTCAGGGGGCTTCTTTGTTCTTCCGACCTGGACTATAATCTCAACAGATGCAAGTCTTACAGGTTGGGGAGCTGTGTGGGGGTATCTGACGGCACAAGGGGTTTGGGAATCTCAGGAGGTGAGATTTCCGATCAATATTTTGGAACTCCGTGCAATTTTCAGAGCTCTTCAGTCTTGGCCTCTTCTGAAGAGAGAGTTGTTCATTTGTTTTCAGATAGACAATGTCACAACTGTGGCATACATCAATCATCAAGGAGGGACTCACAGTCCTCTGGCTATGAAAGAAGTATCTCGAATTTTGGTTTGGGCGGAATCCAGCTCCTGTCTAATCTCTGCGGTTCATATCCCAGGTATGGACAATTGGAAAGCGGATTATCTCAGTCGCCAAACGTTGCACCTGGGCGAATGGTCTTCACCCAGAGGTATTTCCTCAGATTGTTCAAATGTGGGAACTCCCAGAAATAGATCTGATGGCTTCTCATCTAAACAAGAAACTTCCCTGGTATCTGTCCGGATCCCGGGATCCTCGGGCGGAGGCAGTGGATGCATTATCTCTTCCTTACAAGTGTCATCCTGCCTATATCTTTCCGCCTCTAGTTCTTCTTCCAAGGGTATTCTCCAATATTCTAAAGGAATGCTTGTTTGTCCTGCTGGTAGCTCCAGCATGGTCTCACAGGTTTTGGTATGCGGATCTTGTCCGGATGGCCTCTTGCCAGCTGTGGACTCTTCCGTTAAGACCAGTCTTTCTGTCTCAAGGATCTCAAAACCTTAATTTTAAGGTGTGGAGTTTGAACGCTTGATTCTTGGTCAAAGAGGTTTCTCTGACTCTGTGATTGATACTATGTGACAGGCTCGTAAATCTGTATCTAGAGAGATATATTATAGAGTCTGGAAGACTTATATTTCTTCAGTTTAGATAAAGGTTTGTCCGCAAGTTTCTTGAAAGACAAATCTCTGCTCTTTCTGTTCTTTTTCACAGAAGGATTGCTAATCTTCCTGATATTCATTGTTTTGTACAACCTTTGGTTCGTATAAAACTTGTCATTAAGTCAATTTCTCCTCCTTGGAGTTTGAATTTGGTTCTGGGGGCTCTTCAAGCTCCTCCTTTTGAACCCATGCATTCTTTAGTCGTTATATTACTTTCTTGGAAAGTTTTGTTTCTTTTGGCCATCTCTTCTGCCAGAAGAGTCTCTGAATTATCTACTCTTTTTTGTGAGTCTCCTTTTCTGATTTTGCATCAGGATAAGGCGGTGCTGCGAACTTCTTTTGAATTTTTTACCTAAGGTTGTGAATTCTAACAACATTAGTAGAGAAATTGTGGTTCCTTCATTATGTCCTAATCCTATGAATTCTAAGGAGAAATCATTGCATTCTTTGGATGCTGTTAGAGCTTTGTAATATTATGTTGAAGCTACTAAGTCTTTCCGAAAGACTTCTAGTCTATTTGTCATCTTTTCCGGTTCTAGAAAAGACCAGAAAGCTTCTGCCATTTCTTTGGCATCTTGGATGAAATCTTTATTTCATCATGCCTATGTTGAGTCGGGTAACACTCCGCCTCAAAGGATTACAGCTCATTCTACTAGGTCAGTTTCTACTTCCTGGGCGTTTAAGAATGAAGCTTCGGTTGATCAGATTTGCAAAACAGCAACTTGGTCCTCTTTGCATACTTTTACTAAATTCTACCTTTTGATGTGTTTTCTTCTTCTGAAGCAGTTTTTGGTAGAAACGTACTTCAGGCAGTGGTTTCAGTTTGAATCTTCTGCTTATGTTTTTTCATTAAAATTTTATTCTGGGTGTGGATTATTTTCAGCAGGAATTGGCTGTCTTTATTTTATCCCTCCCTCTCTAGTGACTCTTGTGTGGAGAGATCCACATCTTGGGTAATCATTATCCCATACGTCACTAGCTCATGGACTCTTGCTAATTACATGAAAGAAAACATAATTTATGTAAGAACTTACCTGATAAATTCATTTCTTTCATATTAGCAAGAGTCCATGAGGCCCACCCTTTTTCGTGGTGGTTTTGATTTTTTTATATAAAGCACAATTATTCCAATTCCTTATTTTATATGCTTTCGCACTTTTTTCCTTATCACCCCACTTCTTGGCTATTCGTTAAACTGAATTGTGGGTGTGGTGAGGGGTGTATTTATAGGCATTTTAAGGTTTGGGAAACTTTGCCCCTCCTGGTAGGAATGTATATCCCATACGTCACTAGCTCATGGACTCTTGCTAATATGAAAGAAATGAATTTATCAGGTAAGTTCTTACATAAATTATGTTTTTTTCATTATTAAGATTAAAACTTTTGTTTTGGGTTGTGGATTATTATTTTTCAGCGGAATTGGCTGTCTTTATTTTATCCCTCCCTCTCTAGTGACTCTTGCGTGGAAGTTCCACATCTTGGGTATTTATTATCCCATACGTCACTAGCTCATGGACTCTTGCTAATTACATGAAAGAAAACATAATTTATGTAAGAACTTACCTGATAAATTCATTTCTTTCATATTAGCAAGAGTCCATGAGGCCCAACCTTTTTTGTGGTGGTTATGATTTTTTTGTATAAAGCACAATTATTCCAATTCCTTATGTTGATGCTTTCGCTCCTTTCTTATCACCCCACTTCTTGGCTATTAGTTAAACTGATTTGTGGGTGTGGTGAGGGGTGTATTTATAGGCATTTTGAGGTTTGGGAAACTTTGCCCCTCCTGGTAGGAATGTATATCCCATACGTCACTAGCTCATGGACTCTTGCTAATATGAAAGAAATGAATTTATCAGGTAAGTTCTTACATAAATTATGTTTTTTTCTTTCATGATTCAGATATAATTTCTCCTGTTAAGTGTGGTCAGTCCACGGGTCATCATTACTTCTGGGATATTATCTCCTCCCCTACAGGAAATGCAAGATGATTCACCCAGCAGAGCTGCTATATAGCTCCTCCCCTCTACGTCACCTCCAGTCATTCTCTTGCACCCAACGAATAGATAGGATGTGTGAGAGGACTGTGGTGATTTAATTAGTTTATTAACTTCAATCAAAAGTTTGTTATTTTATAATAGCACCGGAGTGTGTTATTCATTCTCTGGTAGAATTTGAAGAAGAATCTACCGGAGTTTTTTCTATGATTTTAGCCGGAGTAGTTAAGATCATATTGCTGTTTCTCGGCCATCTGAGGAGAGGTAAACTTCAGATCAGGGGACAGCGGGCAGATTAATCTGCAAAGAGGTATGTAGCAGTTTGTTATTTTCTGACATGGAATTGATGAGAGAATCCTGCCATACCGTTATAATGTAAACTCAGCCTTAAATGCAGTAGATGTAGCTGGTATCAGGCTGTCATGTATGTATATTTTACACTTCAGTATTCTGGGGAATGGTACTTCACTGGATTTATACTGTATGCATAGACTTAACCTAATTTGCAGGGACTTGCAATAGGTTTTAAATAACAATTCATTTATTGAGGTTAGAAGTTTTTTTGCTGGCATGTAAAAACGTTTATTTCTCTGAGGTACTGGGTGAAAAAATGTTTTGGGCACTATTTTTTCCACTTGGCAATAGTTTTTGTTTAAATTAAAGCAGTTCACTGATCTCTCTCACTGTTATGTGTGAGGGGGAGGGGCCATTTTTGGCGCTTTTTCTACGCATCAAAAAACTCAGTCAGAGGTTCATTTTCTTCCTGCATGATCCGGTTCATCTCTACAGAACTCAGGGATCTCCAAAGCCTTTTTTGAGGGAGGTAATCATCACAGCAGAGCTGTGAAGATTGTAGTTGACTGTGATAAAAAACGTTTATTTGTGTATTTTTTTCTGCTGCCTGGGTTAGTTATCCTTTGCTAATGGGAACAATCCTTTGCTAAAATTGTATATTTCTGACAAAGATTGATGCTATAACTTAATTATTTTCAACTGTCATAATTTTTTCTGTGCTTCTTATAGGCACAGTTCGTTTTCAGATTATTGTAAATTACTTAAAAAAGCATTTCCAAGTTGCTAGTTAATTGCTAGTGTGTTAAACATGTCTGATTCAGAGGAAGATACATGTGCTATATGTGCTAATGCCAAAGTGGAGCCCAATAGAAGTTTATGTACTAACTGTATTGATGCTACTTTAAATAAAAGTCAATCTGTACAAATTGAACATATTTCACCAGACAACCAGGGGAGAGTTATGCCGACTAACTCGCCTCACGTGTCAGTACCTACATCTCCCGCTCGGGAGGTGCGTGATATTGTAGCGCCGAGTACATCTGGGCGGCCATTTCAAATCACATTACAGGATATGGCTACTGTTATGACTGAAGTTTTGGCTAAATTACCAGAACTTAGAGGCAAGCGTGATCACTCTGGGGTGAGAACAGAGTGCGCTGATAATATTAGGGCCATGTCAGACACTGCGTCACAGGCGGCAGAACATGAGGACGGAGAACTTCATTCTGTGGGTGACGGTTCTGATCCAAATAGATTGGATTCAGATATTTCAAATTTTAAATTTAAGCTGGAAAACCTCCGTGTATTACTAGGGGAGGTGTTAGCGGCTCTGAATGATTGTAACACAGTTGCAATACCAGAGAAAATGTGTAGGTTGGATAAATATTTTGCGGTACCGGCGAGTACTGATGTTTTTCCTATACCTAAGAGACTTACTGAAATTGTTACTAAGGAGTGGGATAGGCCCGGTGTACCGTTCTCACCCCCTCCGATATTTAGAAAAATGTTTCCAATAGACGCCACCACACGGGACTTATGGCAAACGGTCCCTAAGGTGGAGGGAGCAGTTTCTACTTTAGCTAAGCGTACCACTATCCCGGTGGAGGATAGCTGTGCCTTTTCAGATCCAATGGATAAAAAATTAGAGGGTTACCTTAAGAAAATGTTTGTTCAACAAGGTTTTATATTGCAACCTCTTGCATGTATTGCGCCTGTCACGGCTGCAGCAGCATTTTGGTTTGAGTCTCTGGAAGAGACACTTCAATCATCTACACTAGATGAGATTACAGACAAACTTAAAGCCCTTAAGTTAGCTAGCTCATTTATTTCAGATGCCGTAGTACATTTAACTAAACTTACGGCTAAGAATTCCGGATTTGCCATTCAGGCACGCAGAGCACTGTGGCTAAAATCCTGGTCAGCTGATGTTACTTCTAAATCTAAATTGCTTAATATACCTTTCAAAGGGCAAACCTTGTTCGGGCCCGGGTTGAAGGAGATTATCGCTGACATTACAGGAGGTAAAGGCCATGCCCTGCCTCAGGACAAAGCCAAACCTAGGGCTAGACGGTCTAATTTTCGTTCCTTTCGTAATTTCAAAGCAGGAACAGCATCAACCTCCTCTGCACCAAAACAGGAAGGAGCTGTTGCTCGCTACAGACAAGGCTGGAAACCTAACCAGTCCTGGAACAAGGGCAAGCAGGCCAGGAAACCTGCTGCTGCCCCTAAGACAGCATGAATCGAGGGCCCCCGATCCGGGACCGGATCTAGTAGGGGGCAGACTTTCTCTCTTCGCCCAGGCTTGGGCAAGAGATGTTCAGGATCCCTGGGCGTTAGAGATCATATCTCAGGGATACCTTCTGGACTTCAAATCCTCTCCCCCAAGAGGGAGATTTCATCTGTCAAGGTTATCAACAAACCAAATAAAGAAAGAAGCGTTCCTACGCTGCGTACAAGATCTTTTATTAATGGGAGTGATCCATCCAGTTCCGCGGTCGGAACAAGGACAAGGGTTTTACTCAAATCTGTTTGTAGTTCCCAAAAAAGAGGGAACTTTCAGGCCAATCTTGGATTTAAAGATCCTAAACAAATTCCTAAGAGTTCCATCGTTCAAGATGGAAACGATTCGAACAATTCTGCCCATGATCCAAGAGGGTCAGTACATGACCACAGTGGATTTAAAGGATGCTTACCTTCACATACCGATTCACAGAAATCATTACGGTATCTAAGGTTTGCCTTTCTAGACAGGCATTACCAGTTTGTAGCTCTTCCATTCGGACTGGCTACGGCTCCAAGAATCTTCACAAAGGTTCTGGGTACTCTTCTGGCGGTACTAAGACCGCGAGGAATTTCGGTAGCTCCGTACCTAGACGACATTCTGATACAAGCTTCAAGCTTTCAAACTGCCAAGTCTCATACAGAGTTAGTACTGGCATTTCTAAGGTCGCATGGATGGAAGGTGAACGAAAAGAAGAGTTCTCTCTTTCCACTCACAAGAGTTCCCTTCTTGGGGACTCTGATAGATTCTGTAGAAATGAAGATTTACCTGACAGAAGACAGGTTAACAAAGCTTCAAAATGCATGCCGTGTCCTTCATTCCATTCAACACCCGTCGGTAGCTCAATGCATGGAGGTGATCGGCTTAATGGTAGCGGCAATGGACGTAGTACCTTTTGCACGCCTACATCTCAGACCGCTGCAATTGTGCATGCTAAGTCAGTGGAATGGGGATTACTCAGATTTGTCCCCCACTCTGAATCTGAATCAAGAGACCAGAAATTCTCTTCTATGGTGGCTTTATCAGCCACAACTGTCCAGGGGGATGCCATTCAGCAGGCCAGACTGGACAATTGTAACAACAGACGCCAGCCTACTAGGTTGGGGCGCTGTCTGGAATTCTCTGAAGGCTCAGGGACTATGGAATCAGGAGGAGAGTCTCCTTCCAATAAACATTCTGGAATTGAGAGCAGTTCTCAATGCCCTTCTGGCTTGGCCCCAGTTAACAACTCAGGGGTTCATCAGGTTTCAGTCGGACAACATCACGACTGTAGCTTACATCAACCATCAGGGAGGGACAAGAAGCTCCCTAGCAATGATGGAAGTATCAAAGATAATTCGCTGGGCAGAGTCTCACTCCTGCCACCTGTCTGCAATCCACATCCCGGGAGTGGAGAACTGGGAGGCGGATTTCTTAAGTCGTCAGACTTTTCATCCGGGGGAGTGGGAACTTCATCCGGACGTCTTTGCCCAGATACTTCGACGTTGGGACAAACCAGAGATAGATCTCATGGCGTCTCGTCGGAACGCCAAACTTCCTCGCTACGGGTCCAGATCCTGGGATCCGGGAGCGGTTCTGATAGATGCTTTGACAGCACCTTGGACCTTCGGGATGGCTTATGTGTTTCCACCCTTCCCGATGCTTCCTCGATTGATTGCCAGAATCAAACAGGAGAGAGCATCAGTGATTTTAATAGCACCTGCATGGCCACGCAGGACTTGGTATGCAGATCTAGTGGACATGTCATCCTGTCCGCCTTGGTCTCTACCTCTGAAACAGGACCTTCTGATCCAGGGTCCATTCAAACATCAAAATCTAACTTCTCTGAAGCTGCTACCTAAGGTGGTCACTAACAGGAATATCAATCAAGAGATTGTTGTTCCATCCTTGTGTCCTAATCCTTCCTCTAAGAAGGAACGTCTGCTACACAATCTAGATGTAGTCCGTGCCCTGAAATTTTATCTACAGGCAACTAAGGAGTTTCGTCAAACGTCTTCCCTGTTTGTCGTTTATTCTGGCCAGAGGAGAGGTCAAAAAGCTTCGGCTACCTCTCTCTCTTTTTGGCTTCGTAGCATAATACGATTAGCCTATGAGACTGCTGGACAGCAGCCTCCTGAAAGAATTACAGCTCATTTCTCCAACATAGGTGTGTCCGGTCCACGGCGTCATCCTTACTTGTGGGATATTCTCTTCCCCAACAGGAAATGGCAAAGAGCCCAGCAAAGCTGGTCACATGATCCCTCCTAGGCTCCGCCTACCCCAGTCATTCTCTTTGCCGTTGTACAGGCAACATCTCCACGGAGATGGCTTAGAGTTTTTTAGTGTTTAACTGTAGTTTTTATTATTCAATCAAGAGTTTGTTATTTTAAAATAGTGCTGGTATGTACTATTTACTCTGAAACAGAAAAGAGATGAAGATTTCTGTTTGTATGAGGAAAATGATTTTAGCAACCGTTACTAAAATCCATGGCTGTTCCACACAGGACTGTTGAGAGGAATTAACTTCAGTTGGGGGAACAGTGAGCAGTCTTTTGCTGCTTGAGGTATGACACATTCTAACAAGACGATGTAATGCTGGAAGCTGTCATTTTCCCTATGGGATCCGGTAAGCCATTTTTATTCAGACAGTAAATAAGGGCTTCACAAGGGTTTATTAAGACTGTAGACATTTTCTGGGCTAAATCGATCATATTTACACATATTTAGCCTTGAGGAATCATTTAATCAGGGTATTTTTTGTAAAATAATATCGGCAGGCACTGTTTTAGACACTTTATTCTATAGGGGCTTTCCCTAATCATAGTCAGAGCCTCATTTTCGCGCCGGTATGGCGCACTTGTTTTTGAGAACAGCATGGCATGCAGCTGCATGTGTGTGGAGCTCTGATACATAGAAAAGTCTTTCTGAAGGCATCATTTGGTATCGTATTCCCCTTTGGGCTTGGTTGGGTCTCAGCAAAGCAGATTCCAGGGACTGTAAAGGGGTTAAATATAAAAACGGCTCCGGTTCCGTTATTTTAAGGGTTAAAGCTTCCAAATTTGGTGTGCAATACTTTTAAGGCTTTAAGACACTGTGGTGAAATTTTGGTGAATTTTGAACAATTCCTTCATACTTTTTCGCAATTGCAGTAATAAAGTGTGTTCAGTTTAAAATTTAAAGTGACAGTAACGGTTTTATTTTAAAACGTTTTTTGTGCTTTGTTATCAAGTTTATGCCTGTTTAACATGTCTGAACTACCAGATAGACTGTGTTCTGAATGTGGGGAAGCCAAGGTTCCTTCTCATTTAAATAGATGTGATTTATGTCATAAAAAATTTAGTAAAAATGATGCCCAAGATGATTCCTCAAGTGAGGGGAGTAAGCATGGTACTGCATCATCCCCTCCTTCGTCTACACCAGTCTTGCCCATACAGGAGGCCCCTAGTACATCTAGCGCGCCAATACTCCTTACTATGCAACAATTAACGGCTGTAATGGATAATTCTATCAAAAACATTTTAGCCAATATGCCCACTTATCAGCGAAAGCGCGACTGCTCTGTTTTAGAAAATACTGAAGAGCATGAGGACGCTGATGATATTGTTTCTGAAGGGCCCCTACACCAGTCTGAGGGGGCCAGGGAGGTTTTGTCTGAGGGAGAAATTTCAGATTCAGGAAAAATTTCTCAACAAGCTGAACCTGATGTGATTACTTTTAAATTTAAGTTGGAACATCTCCGCGCTCTGCTTAAGGAGGTGTTATCCAATTTGGATGATTGTGATTATCTGGTCATTCCAGAAACACTATGTAAAATGGACAAGTTCCTAGAGGCCCCGGGGCCCCCCGAAGCTTTTCCTATATCCAAGCGGGTGGCGTACATTGTTAATAAAGAATGGGACAGGCCCGGTATACCTTTCGTACCTCCCCCCATATTTAAAAAATTGTTTCCTATAGTCGACCCCAGAAAGGACTTATGGCAGACAGTCCCCAAGGTCGAGGGGGCGGTTTCTACTCTAAACAAGCGCGCCACTATACCCATAGAAGATAGTTGTGCTTTCCAAGATCCTATGGATAAAAAATTAGAAGGTTTGCCAAAAAAAGATGTTTGTTCAGCAAGGTTACCTTCTACAACCAATTGCATGCATTGTCCCTGTCACTACAGCCGCGTGTTTCTGGTTCGATGAGCTAGAAAAGGCGATTATTAGTAATTCTTCTTCTTATGAGGAGATTATGGACAGAATTCGTGCTCTTAAATTGGCTAATTCTTTCACCCTAGACGCCACCTTGCAATTGGCTAGGTTAGCGGCGAAAAATTCTGGGTTTGCTATTGTGGCGCGCAGAGCGCTTTGGTTAAAATCTTGGTCAGCGGATGCGTCTTCCAAGAACAAATTGCTTGACATTCCTTTCAAGGGGAAAACACTGTTTGGCCCTGACTTGAAAGAGATTATCTCTGATATCACTGGGGGCAAGGTCCACGCCCTTCCTCAGGATAGGTCTTTCAAGGCCAAAAATAAAGCTAATTTTCGTCCCTTTCGCAGAAACGGACCAGCCCCAAGTGCTACGTCCTCTAAGCAGGAGGGTAATACTTCTCAAGCCAATCCAGCCTGGAGACCTATGCAAGGCTGGAACAAAGGAAAGCAGGCCAAGAAACCTGCCACTGCTCCCAAGACAGCATGAGATGCGGGCCCCCGATCCGGGACCGGATTTGGTGGGGGGCAGACTCTCTCTCTTCACTCAGGCTTGGGCAAGAGATGTTCTGGATCCTTGGGCGCTAGAAATAGTCTCCCAAGGTTATCTTCTGGAAGTGATTCATCCTGTTCCATTAAGAGAACGAGGGATGGGGTTCTACTCCAATCTGTTCGTAGTTCCCAAAAAAGAGGGAACGTTCAGACCAATCTTAGATCTCAAGATCCTAAACAAGTTTCTCAAGGTTCCATCGTCCAAAATGGAAACCATAGGAACAATCCTTCCATCCAGGAAGGTCAATTCTTGACCACGGCGGATTTAAAGGATGCGTATCTACATATTCCTGTCCACAAGGAACATCATCGGTTCCTAAGGTTCGCATTCCTGGACAAGCATTACCAGTTCGTGGCGCTTCCTTTCGGATTAGCCACTGCTCCAAGGATTTTCTCAAAGGTACTAGGGTCCCTTCTGGCGGTGCTAAGACCAAGGGGCATTGCTGTAGTACCTTACTTGGACGACATTCTGATTCAAGCGTCGTCCCTTCCTCAAGCAAAGGCTCACACGGACATAGTCCTGGCCTTTCTCAGATCTCACGGATGGAAAGTGAACGTGGAAAAGAGTTCTCTATCTCCGTCGACAAGAGTTCCCTTCTTGGGAACAATAATAGACTCCTTAGAAATGAGGATTTTTCTGACAGAGACCAGAAAAACAAAACTTCTAAACTCTTGTCGGATACTTCATTCCGTTCCTCTTCCTTCCATAGCGCAGTGCATGGAAGTGATAGGTTTGATGGTAGCGGCAATGGACATAGTTCCTTTTGCGCGCATTCATCTAAGACCATTACAACTGTGTATGCTCAGTCAGTGGAATGGGGACTATACAGATACAAGTAAATCAGAGGACCAGAGACTCACTCCGTTGGTGGCTGTCCCTGGACAACCTGTCACAAGGGGTGACCTCCCGCAGACCAGAGTGGGTCATTGTCACGACCGACGCCAGTCTGATGGGCTGGGGCGCGGTCTGGGGATCCCTGAAAGCTCAGGGTCTTTGGTCTCGGGAAGAATCTCTTCTACCGATAAATATTCTGGAACTGAGAGCGATATTCAATGCTCTCAAGGCTTGGCCTCAGCTAGCGAGGGCCAAGTTCATACGGTTTCAATCAGACAACATGACGACTGTTGCGTACATCAACCATCAGGGGGGAACAAGGAGTTCCCTGGCGATGGAAGAAGTGACCAGAATCATTCAATGGGCGGAGACTCGCTCCTGCCACCTGTCTGCAATCCACATCCCAGGAGTGGAAAATTGGGAAGCGGATTTTCTGAGTCGTCAGACATTGCATCCGGGGGAGTGGGAACTCCATCCGGAAATCTTTGCCCAAATCACTCAACTGTGGGGCATTCCAGACATGGATCTGATGGCCTCTCGTCAGAACTTCAAGGTTCCTTGCTACGGGTCCAGATCCAGGGATCCCAAGGCGACTCTAGTAGATGCACTAGTAGCACCTTGGACCTTCAAACTAGCCTATGTATTCCCGCCGTTTCCTCTCATCCCCAGGCTGGTAGCCAGGATCAATCAGGAGAGGGCGTCGGTGATCTTGATAGCTCCTGCGTGGCCACGCAGGACTTGGTATGCAGATCTGGTGAATATGTCATTGGCTCCACCATGGAAGCTACCTTTGAGACGAGACCTTCTTGTTCAAGGTCCGTTCGAACATCCGAATCTGGTCCCACTCCAGCTGACTGCTTGGAGATTGAACGCTTGATCTGATCAAAGCGAGGGTTCTCAGATTCTGTTATTGATACTCTTGTTCAGGCCAGAAAGCCTGTAACTAGAAAAATTTACCACAAAATTTGGAAAAAATATATCTGTTGGTGTGAATCTAAAGGATTCCCTTGGGACAAGGTTAAGATTCCTAAGAGTCTATCCTTCCTTCGAGAAGGATTGGAAAAAGGATTATCTGCAAGTTCCTTGATGGGACAGATTTCTGCCTTGTCTGTGTTACTTCACAAAAAGCTGGCAGCTGTGCCAGATGTTCAAGCCTTTGTTCAGGCTCTGGTTAGAATCAAGCCTGTTTACAAACCTTTGACTCCTCCTTGGAGTCTCAACTTAGTTCTTTCAGTTCTTCAGGGGGTTCCGTTTGAACCCTTACATTCCGTTGATATTAAGTTATCTTGGAAAGTTTTGTTTTTGGTTGCAATTTCTTCTGCTAGAAGAGTTTCAGAATTATCTGCTCTGCAGTGTTCTCCTCCTTATCTGGTGTTCCATGCAGATAAGGTGGTTTTACGTACTAACCTGGTTTTCTTCCAAAAGTTGTTTCTAACAAAAACATTAACCAGGAGATAGTCGTGCCTTCTCTGTGTCCGAAACCAGTTTCGAAGAAGGAACGTTTGTTGCACAATTTGGATGTTGTTCGCGCTCTAAAATTCTATTTAGATGCTACAAAGGATTTTAGACAAACATCTTCCTTGTTTGTTGTTTATTCTGGTAAAAGGAGAGGTCAAAAAGCAACTTCTACCTCTCTCTCTTTTTGGATTAAAAGCATCATCAGATTGGCTTACGAGACTGCCGGACGGCAGCCTCCTGAAAGGATCACAGCTCCTTCCACTAGGGCTGTGGCTTCCACATGGGCCTTCAAGAACGAGGCTTCTGTTGATCAGATATGTAGGGCAGCGACTTGGTCTTCACTGCACACTTTTACCAAATTTTACAAGTTTGATACTTTTGCTTCTTCTGAGGCTATTTTTGGGAGAAAGGTTTTGCAAGCCGTGGTGCCTTCCATTTAGGTGACCTGATTTGCTCCCTCCCTTCATCCGTGTCCTAAAGCTTTGGTATTGGTTCCCACAAGTAAGGATGACGCCGTGGACCGGACACACCTATGTTGGAGAAAACAGAATTTATGTTTACCTGATAAATTACTTTCTCCAACGGTGTGTCCGGTCCACGGCCCGCCCTGGTTTTTTAATCAGGTCTGATAATTTATTTTCTTTAACTACAGTCACCACGGTATCATATGGTTTCTCCTATGCAAATATTCCTCCTTAACGTCGGTCGAATGACTGGGGTAGGCGGAGCCTAGGAGGGATCATGTGACCAGCTTTGCTGGGCTCTTTGCCATTTCCTGTTGGGGAAGAGAATATCCCACAAGTAAGGATGACGCCGTGGACCGGACACACCGTTGGAGAAAGTAATTTATCAGGTAAACATAAATTCTGTTTTTACTAGAGCTGTGGCTTCCACTTGGGCCTTTAAGAATGAGGCTTCTGTTGAACAGATTTGCAAGGCTGCAACTTGGTCTTCTCTTCATACTTTTTCCAAATTTTACAAATTTGACACTTTTGCTTCTTCGGAGGCTGTTTTTGGGAGAAAGGTTCTTCAGGCAGTGGTTCCCTCCGTATAAAGAGCCTGCCTGTCCCTCCCGTCATCCGTGTACTTTTGCTTTGGTATTGGTATCCCAGAAGTAATGATGACCCGTGGACTGACCACACTTAACAGGAGAAAACAAAATTTATGCTTACCTGATAAATTCATTTCTCCTGTAGTGTGGTCAGTCCACGGCCCGCCCTGTTTTTTATGGCAGGCTAAAAAAAATTTTTGGATTATACTCCAGTCACCACTACACCCTTGGGCTTCTCCTTTCTCGTTGGTCCTTTGGTCGAATGACTGGAGGTGACGTAGAGGGGAGGAGCTATATAGCAGCTCTGCTGGGTGAATCCTCTTGCATTTCCTGTAGGGGAGGAGATAATATCCCAGAAGTAATGATGACCCGTGGACTGACCACACTACAGGAGAAATGAATTTATCAGGTAAGCATAAATTTTGTTTTTAAACAACTTTCCAATTTACTTCTATCTTCTGTTATCAAATGTTCTTAGTTTTCCTGCTATCCTTTGTTGAAAAGCAGTAAAGTAAGCTTATGAGTGTGCACGTTTCTGCAGCTCTTCATGGCAACAGTTTTGCCACAATGCAATAAATTCGTAGGAGCACTAGATAGCAGCAGTATTTCCTGTCATGTAGTGCTTCAGGCATGTGCACGCTACCTACCTAGGTATCCCTTCAACAAAGAATAGCATGAGAACAAAGCAAATTTGATAATAGAAGTAAATAGGAAACTTTTTAAAAATTGTATTCTCTTTCTGAATAATGAAATAAATTTTTTGGGTTTAATGTCCCTTTAAAAAAAATGGTTTTCAATATACCTCAAGCATATCCCTTTATTTGCAGTTGATGCTCTCTCACCCTCATCCTATTCATATGAGTCATATCTATAGACCTTCCTATGTGACTTCTTTGAGAGAAGTCTATTTTCTTTTCCTTCTTTATAGTTAATGAAGAGGACCAAGTTTTTAATTGTCTTGACATTTCTTCTGATTCTACACAGGAAGGAAGAACTCAGAGTGTTGTGGCTTTATTGCTCAAACCCTTTGGGGTGGGCAGTAAGATTTTTGTTTTTTCCTCATGCAATATTGTTTCTGTCCCCATGCTTGGGAAAGCATTTTTTTCTTTATGGCATTCCTTGGAACCCTGTAAACAAAAATACAGGTGGCCCTCGTTTTACAACGGTTCAATTTACACCGTTTCAGAATAACAACCTTTGTTTCCAGTCATGTGACTGCTATTGAAAAGTATTGAGAAGCAGTGCATTTATTAAAATAGCCAATAGGTGGAGCTGTCCGCTTGTGTTGCAGCAAAGCCAAGCAAGCTGAAATTAATCAGTTTAACTAGACCTGAGCTATCGAGCAGATTTCAAAGGAACAAGATCTTCCTGTCTATAAATCAGTCCAGATTGGAATGCATAGAAAGAACTGTTTGCAGAAAAATGCAAGTGAAGTCGGTGTTGTGTGATTACTTTAGTAGGTTTATAATGTTGTTTAGCAAATGTTTTTGTTCATTTAACTTAGTTTAATTATATATTCTGTGTTGTGTGATTATTTTATTAGGTTTATAATGCTGTTTAGCATTTAAAGTCTTAATTTCAAAGCTTTAAAAGTAATGTATTAGGTGTTACTTATGACAATTTTGAGAGGGGCCTGGAACCTAACTCCCTCACTTCCCATTGACTTACATTATAAACTGGGTTTTAATTTATAACGGTTTCGATTTACAACCATTCCTTCTGGAACCTAACCCCGGCGTAAACTGAGGGCTACCTGTACTTGCTTTGCCTGGTTGGCCTGTACCTTCTGGGCATTATTTGCCTTTTTTTAAATACAAGGTTAGGATTTTTTTAAAGGGACATGAAACCTAAAAAAAAAATATTTCTTGATTCTGACAAAGCATCCAACTTTCCAAATTATTTTTTTCAAATTTGCTTTATTCTCTTGGTATCCTTTGTTGAAGATGCAGTAATACACTACTGGGACTTTGGGTAAGTCAATGAAATGAGCCTTATAGGTGCAGTCACCTATCACCAACTAGCTCCCTGTAGTGCATTCCTGCCCCTAAGCCTACCTAGGTATACTTTTCAACAAAAGATACCAAAGAACAAAGCAAATTAGATAAGACGTAAATTGAAAAGTTGTTTAAAATTGTGTGCTTAATCTGAATCTTGAAAGTTTAATTTTGGCTTACTGTCCCTTTATTTTTTACAGTCCTATAAGAGCTTGCTTTTTAAGAGCTCCTTGGTTTATTCTTGGTTTATTGGTTAATTATTGCCCTGGTTAGGTCCGTTCATAGTGCTGTAACCTAAAAATTATGTATGTGACATTATTTCTGTCACCTTTATTCTGCACCAATCAGCACTTGAATAAGGTGTGGTATTGTGCATGACGCATATTCACCTGCATAGTGGTTTAGTAAAGATGCAATAAAAGCAGTTCATTCATACTGCATATTGTTTTAGCAATTGCAAAAAAATAAAACCAATTTAGAAAAATGTGGTGTTGTACGATATGGCTAATTAAAGATAGAGGTTATCGAATGACTCTTATGAGGCACTGTGTTTGTATTGTACAACGTGTGAATGTCCGTATCACATGGAAAAGAAGAAAACTGTTCATTTATTACAGTCTGTGTACTAAATTGTGACACGTGGTATTAATATTGCATTTCACATGTCACAAATGATTGTTAGTATTTTTGTACTGTTTTCATGTTTCTTTAAACTTACTTTACAGGTCTGTTTAATGGTTTAGTCAGAATATCAGACCTCTACCACAAGGCATTTTCTGTTTCTGGCAGACAGTAAAACAGAGGACCGCTTAGTAAATATTTGGCATAATCCCTGCAGCTTAAAAGACTACTCTGTCCCTGAGCATTTATTTGCTTACTGTGCAGAAAACAAGGAAACTGAAAACTATTAGTCATTCGCAAATGATTATTCAGAATGCCAGTACTTCCTGTTTTGCAGTGTGTTTTCTATTATTGCTACATAAGTGTGTTATTTGTGTTTGTTTTGTATGGAGTTATTAACGGGACATTCCAATCAAAATATAAATGCACATAGATTTATTGCATTTTTGAATAGAATCACATTTGTAATATACAAGTATTGGCAAAAATGCTTCTATTAAAAGTTATCACTGTTTTAGTGTTAATATTTTTCTGTGCATGTGAAGTATAGCTATTTTCACTACACCCACCTTTTAAATAATGCAGCTGATCAGATCATTAGTGGGGCTTGTATCATGTCAGAAATTAACAAATTGAGTCATTACCAGATGGTACAAGCACCTTAGGCTCTCCGAATAAGTGTTGTGTTTAAAATGCTGGTGCACGGTGCATACTTAAATACACTTTTGAAACAGCTATAGCTTTTATTAGAAGCCTTTTTGCTAATGCTTGTATATTACAAATTTGCTTCTGTTCAATACCGAAATGCAGCCATGTGGTTTCCAATTTTGGCTGGAATATCACTTTAAAGAAACATTAACCCCTTAATGATCAACGTACAGGGTACGTCCTACAAAAAAATTGTCCTTAACGACCAAGGACGTACCCTGTACGTCCTTGTGTATATATATGTGTGTGTGTGTTTTTTTTTTGTTTTTTTTAATCTCATGCAGTGTCTAAATCATAGATACATTTTTATTTTAGTGTCCCTTTAAACAAGTGAGTGTGTAGTAATAAACTGGTCTCTGTTGAGTACTGTGGTTGAGAAACACTGACCTAGATAATACTTACCAGGTGAGATCCTCTCTCTAGAGTGGGCATGAACAGAAATAACCACACCCCTTTTACATATATAACCCTAACCTGAGCTCTCATCCTCAATCCTAGTTCTGGACAACATAGGTACACAAAGACTACGAAGTGTGGGAACGATGGCTATAGGCCAATATATAGCAATTTCTGTTTTTATGATTACATTTCTAATTATTTTTGCCAGCCTATCCAATACTTACCAGGTGAGAGAATACCAAGCAGTATATCATATGGACAGTAAGGAATGGGAAAATATGAAACAATCACAACATTTTAATGCAAAAATAGAGTTTTATTTAAGAAACAATGGAGCTCAGAATCTTTCTTCCAAATTAAGCAGAGGATGATTGAAAGACATCCATCTTATAATGTGACACGAAGGTGTGTAAAGCTTCCATACAACTGCTCGACAAATATTGTAAATAGTCACATCATTCTGAAATGCCCAGGAGCAAATGGTATAGAATTCAACTTGTAAATCTTAGAGATACATTATGTAACTTAAGAAGAAATAGTAGGTTTTGCTGGAGGTTAACCTTTCCTATTCCCAACAGGAATAACACACAATCTTTCCATTCTTTTTAGTTATTTAGTCTTATCAACATATTAAAGGGACATTTAACACCTGATAAAAATCCCTAAAACCTACTTTTTCTTATTAAAAAAATAAAATAATCACTGCTGACTATTTTAATATGCTCCTCTTACCCCAAACTGTTGAAGGATATTGTTTTAAAGTACAGCACTGATCCACTGCTTGATTCTCCTATGTAAGCTGCCATAGTGTAACGCACGCTACAGGCAGGGGCACAGAAGTCACATGCTCATGATGCAGTCAAGTGACACACACGGCTATATTACATACAGTTTACTTAGAGGATCACATCTGTGTGAGCTGCTGTGACTGAAGAAACATATTAGAGTATAAATGTATTAGATTTAGCCATGTATGTATAATACACATCATATGCATCTTAACTTAAATAAAATGCTTATTAAGTACTGTGTATTTGTGTTTCTAACTCCCTCCACAGTTAAAACTTCAAACTGCCCACAAGTTTTATGTTTTAAGAAAAGCCGTTTGCTGCAGGCACTATTATAAGTGTAATTTATTTGTTGTAACCTCTGTGGGGGATTGAATTTAATATGGGGCTATCAACCCCATATTATCTTTGTCAGGCCTTAGTACAGTGGAGGTTCAGGTATGTGACAACGCCCTCGTTGGCACATGTTAAAGGTATTCTCTCCTGATGTTTTATATAAAAACAAACCTAAGAGGCTACAAATAACTATTTTATATCACAGACAGATAAACAATATTAAAGGGACAGTCTAGAAAAATATTAAACTTTCATGATTCAGATAGGACATGCAATTTTAAACAACTTTCCAATTTACTTTTATCAAATTTGCTTTGTTCTGGTATTCTTTGTTTAAAGCTAAGTAAGTTCATATGCTAATTACTAAGCCCTTGAAGGCCACCTCTAAATCTCAGTGCATTTTGACAGACTTCACAGTTAAACAGTGCTAGTTCATGTGTGCCATATAGGTAACACTGCTCATTCTCGTGGAGTTAGCACTCCATGCATTTGAGTCAGCACTGATTGGCTAAAATGCATGTCTGTCAAAAGAAGGGGGCAGTCTGCAGAGTCTTAGATACAAGCTAATCACAGAGGTAAAAAGTGTTTTAATAGAACAGTGTTGGTTATGCAAGACTGGAGAATGGGTAATAAAGGGATTATCTATCTTGTCTAAGCAATAAAAATTCTGGAGTAGACTGACCCTTTAATCTTCTTTTTATTTGTGCTGCTCCTTCTTAAACAGACTGTTCACAATAAAAGGTCTGTTGAAAAATACAGAGAAGGGCTCCCCAATTGTGCAATACCATCAGTATAGCCTTTCCGCGCAGTGGAGCCAAAAAATTATATACAGGACCCCTTAATGCATTTTTCACAAGTTTTAATTAGGCTTTGAATTGATCAGTTACTCCTGAATTTGAGAAAAGAAGGTTGACTTTGTGACAATCACATTCTGACATTTAAAATAGTTAAAGGACCATTAAAGTGGAAACAAGAATTAGCGCTTGTAATTGTATCACAAGTGACCCTGCAACTCCTATGCATTTAAGCCCTGCAAAGTGCCACTTGAGAGCTGCTGAGAACTGCTCCAGCTGGTGAATCGATCAGCAGCAATAGTCACATGACCCAGCCGTGCAGCTACTGCTGCTGTTTGTGTCAACGTCGGTTTCATCTTGCTCTGAGGCTCCAGATTGGTATTATAATGGGTCTTAAACACATTAAGTGGCAGGGTTGCTTGGGATACCAACACATTAAAGCGTAATATTTTTCGACTAGAAGGTCCCTTGATGAGTGCAGACCTTATATTCTAGATATGAATGGCACATCATGCTCGTTTTGTTTTTATGTATTGCTAGTACATCACAAATGCATTACTTTATCTATTTTCAGGTGTGTACCAAATAAGCAGACAAATCAAAGCTCACGATGGCAGTGTATTCACACTTTGTCAGCTGAGAAATGGAATGCTGCTCACAGGTGGTGGGAAAGATAGAAAAGTAATTATGTGGGATCATGATCTCAACCCTGAACGAGAAATTGAGGTAAATTTAAAAGGAAAAATTTAAATGTATCTGCAATACCTTTTATCTTTTTTCCTTTTTGTTTTTTTGTTTGTTTTCTTTTTGTTTTTCATTAAGGGACTAAGGGACAGTGCATACAGGATTTATTTGAGCGGAGACCTGCAAATGATAACTTTAAAAAGCAACTGTGTATGTGTGTGTATATGTATGTATGTATATATAATATGTATTTCTCTTGCAAGGTGTATCCAGTCCACGGATTCATCCTTTACTTGTGGGATATTCTCATTCCCTACAGGAAGTGGCAAAGAGAGCACACAGCAAAGCTGTCCATATAGCTCCCCCTCTAGCTCCACCCCCCACTCATTTTCTTTGCCGGCTCTAAGCACTAGGGTCTCTCTATGGGAGGGTAAAGTGAATGTGGTTTTAGAATTCTAAACAAATTCCTCAGTCCCATCATTCAAGATGGAGACCATTCGGACAATATTACCAATGATTCAGGAGGGTCAATATATGACTACCGTGGATCTAAAGGATGCGTATCTGCATATTCCTATCCACAAAGATAGGACAAGCATTATCAGTTTGTGGCTCTTCCTTTCGGGTTGGCCACTGCTCCCAGAATTTTCACAAAGGTGCTAGGGTCCCTCCTGGCGGTTCTAAGACCGCGGGGCATAGCAGTGGCGCCTTACTTAGACGACATCTTAATTCAGGCGTCGACTTTCCAAAGAACCAAGTCTCACACGGAGATCGTATTGGCCTTTCTGAGGTCTCACGGGTGGAAGGTGAACGTAAAAAAGAGTTCTCTCTTCCCCCTCACAAGAGTTCCATTCCTAGGAACCCTGATAGACTCGGTAGAAATGAAAATATTTCTGACGGAGGTCAGAAAGTTAAAACTGTTAACTACTTGCCGAGCTCTTCATTCCATTCCTCAGCCATCTGTAGCTCAGTGCATGGAGACAATCGGACTAATGGTAGCGGCAATGGACATAGTCCCTTTTGCTCGGATACACCTCAGACCACTGCAACTATGCATGCTCAAACAGTGGAATGGGGATTATGCAGATTTGTCTCCTCAAATTCAGTTGGACCAGGAGACCAGAGATTCTCTTCTCTGGTGGTTGTCTCAGGATCACCTGTCTCAGGGAATATGTTTCCGCAGACCAGAGTGGATCATTGTAACGACCGACGCCAGTCTGTTAGGCTGGTGTGCGGTCTGGGACTCCCTGAAAGCTCAGGGCTTATGGTCTCGGGAAGAAACACTTCTCCCGACAAACATTCTGGAACTGAGGGCGATATTCAACGCTCTTCAGGCATGGCCTCAACTAGCTGCGGCCAAATTCATCAGATTTCAGTCGGACAACATCACAACTGTAGCTTACGTCAATCATCAGGGGGGAACAAAGAGTTCCCTAGCAATGACAAAAGTAACCAAAATAATTAGGTGGGCGGAGGATCACTCCTGCCATCTCATCAATTCACATCCCAGGAGTAGACAACTGGGAGGCGGATTTTCTAAGTCGTCGGACTTTTCACCCGGGGGAGTGGGAACTCCACCCGGAGGCATTTGCCCAGCTGACTCGGCTTTGGGGCACTCCAGAGTTGGATCTGATGGCGTCCCGTCAGAACATCAAACTTCCTCTCTACGGATCCAGGTCCCGGGATCCCCAGGCAGTATTGATAGATGCTCTAGCAGCGCCTTGGTCCTTCAATCTGGCTTATGTTTTTTCACCGTTTCCTCTCCTCCCGCGTCTGGTTGCCAGAATCAAGCAGGAGAAGGCTTCAGTGATTCTGATAGCGCCTGCGTGGCCACACAGTACTTGGTATGCAGACCTAGTGGACATGTCATCTGTCCCACCATGGACATTGCCAATGAGGCAGGATCTTCTGATACAGGGTCCGTTCAAGCATCCAAATTTAGTTTCTCTACGTCTGACTGCTTGGAGATTGAACGCTTAATTCTATCAAAGCGTGGGTTCTCCGAGTCAGTTATAGATACTCTGATTCAGGCTAGAAAGCCTGTCACCAGGAAAATCTACCATAAGATATGGCGGAAATATCTTTGTTGGTGTGAATCCAAGGGTTACTCATGGAGTAAGATTAGGATTCCCAGGATATTGTCTTTTCTCCAAGAAGGATTGGAGAAAGGATTGTCAGCTAGTTCCTTAAAAGGACAAATATCTGCTTTGTCTATCCTGTTACACAAGCGTCTGGCAGAGGTACCAGACGTTCAAGCGTTTGCTCAGGCTTTAGTCAGAATCAAGCCTGTCTATAAACCTTTGGCTCCGCCATGGAGTTTGAATCTAGTTCTTTCAGTTCTTCAAGGGGTTCCGTTTGAACCTTTACATTCCATAGACATTAAGTTGTTATCTTGGAAAGTTTTGTTTTTGATAGCTATCTCTTCTGCTAGAAGAGTTTCAGAATTATCTGCCTTACAGTGTGATTCACCTTACCTGGTGTTCCACGCAGATAAGGTAGTTTTGCGTACCAAGCCTGGTTTTCTTCCTAAAGTTGTTTTTAACAAGAATTTTAACCAGGAAATAGTTGTTCCTTCTCTGTGTCCTAATCCATCTTCGAAGAAGGAACGTCTATTACACAATCTTGATGTAGTTTGTGCTTTAAAGTTCTATTTACAAGCAACTAAGGATTTCAGACAAACACCTTCTTTGTTTGTTTTCTATTCTGGTAAGAGGAGAGGTCAGAAAGCGACTGCTACCACTCTTTCCTTTTGGCTGAAAAGCATCATCCGTTTGGCCTATGAGACTGCTGGCCAGCAGCCTCCTGAAAGAATTACTGCTCAATCTACCAGAGCAGTGGCTTCCACATGGGCTTTTAAAAATAATGCTTCTGTTGAACAGATTTGTAAGGCAGTGACTTGGTCTTCACTGCATACTTTTGCCAAATTTTATAAATTCAATACTTTTGCTTCTTTGGAGGCTATTTTTGGGAGAAAGGTTTTGCAAGCAGTGATGCCTTCCGTTTAAGGTACCTGTCTTGTTCCCTCCCTTCATCCGTGTCCTAAAGCTTTGGTATTGGTATCCCACAAGTAAAGGATGAATCCGTGGACTGGATACACCTTGCAAGAGAAAACAGAATTTATGCTTACCTGATAAATTACTTTCTCTTGCTGTGTATCCAGTCCACGGCCCACCCTGGCATTTAAGTCGGGTAAAAAATTTTTTGTTTAAACTACAGTCACCACTGCACCCTAAGGTTTCTCCTTTTTCTTCCTAACCTTTGGTCGAATGACTGGGGGTGGAGCTAGAGGGGGAGCTATATGGACAGCTTTGCTGTGTGCTCTCTTTGCCACTTCCTGTAGGGAATGAGAATATCTCACAAGTAAAGGATGAATCCGTGGACTGGATACACCGCAAGAGAAAGTAATTTATCAGGTAAGCATAAATTCTGTTTTTTTTTTTTAAATGTATCATTAAAGGAATATGAAACACTGTTCCTCTAGTAAAAAAAAAAAATGTAAATCAATGTGAAAATAAAAAAAACAGTTGTTACGAACAGCAATCAACTTACTCGTACTCTTGCAAAACACATTGAAATTCTAAGTGTAGAACATAACTTAAGTTCTACTGTCACATGCGTTTTGCAGCAAAAGTCCTGACTAGACTGACTGACTAGAGAAGGTGTCTCCTAGTTTCCACATCAAAGGAAAAGCTACTCATTTGCCTTCCTGTAGAGACCATAGACCCCTTGTGGGGCTGTAACAGAAAGTAATGGACCCTGCACAAATGAAGTTAGAAAAGGTTGAATGCTTTAAAAATGATAAATACATATTGCATTGATTTCTATTAATTATAAGCCACTGCCTTTTTATTACAACACTGAAACAATAATAAATCTATCTGAATAACTATAAAAAAAAGTCTAATGTAAATACTTCATCAACTATCTTAATTTTCATGTTTGTAAATAAGTTTCTTTCATGTAAGTGGCAAGAGTCCATGAGCTAGTGATGTATGGGATATACATTCCTACCAGTAGGGGACAAAGTTTCCCAAACCTCAAAATGCCTATAAATAAACCTCCCACCTCACTCATACCTTAGTTTTACAAACTTTGCCTTCGTTGGAGGATGGTGAAGCAAGTTGTGCTTGATTTCTTCTGTGAAAGGCGCTTCTAAGCATTTTGAAGCCCAATTCCTCTCAAAGTACAGTGTTTGAGGGATGTGAAGGGAGTATTGCCTGATGATGCCATGTTTTTACCTATGGGAAATCTATTCTAATGCTCTCTGTAAATTTGGTCATGGGTATTTATCTGCCACCTCCCTTTACAGATCGACATTATACTCCTTTACCATTACCTCTGCTGATATGTTTTAGTACTGGTTTGGGTGTCTGCGATATATGGATGGGTGTCTTCAGGTAAGTATATATATTTTCTTCTACAAGATACGACGAGTCCACGGATTCATCCTTACTTGTGGGATATTATCCTCCTGCTAACAGGAAGTGGCAAAGAGCACCACAGCAGAGCTGTATATATAGCTCCTCCCTTCTCTCCACCCCCAGTCATTCTCTTTGCCTATACTAGTAATAGGAAGAGGTAAAGTGAAAGAGGTGTTAAAATGATAGTTTTTAGTTTATTCAATCAAGAATTTTTTTATTTTAAATGGTACCAGTGAGTACTATTTTTCCTTGGGCAGCATACAGAAGAAGATTTCTGCCTGTAGGTTGATGATCTTAGCAGATGTCACTAAGATCCATTTGTGTTCCCACAGAATGGCTGAGGAGTACCAGAAAAGGTTCAATGTGGGGAACGTTTTCTTGCTACAAGCATTGAGGTATGTTCAGTCATTTACTTCTGAAGAGACTGTGATATTTCAGAACAGGCTGACATAGTTCCCAAGAGGGAAGAGGTAAGCAGTAAACCTATAGACATAAGAAGGGGTATTACTGGAGACCTGTGTATTTAATTTTTATGGGCTAAATGCAGCAAGCAAAAATTATGGCAGCATGATTTAGACACTGGGGCAGCATAACGGTTTTTATGACCAAACGGTTAATATCACTGGTGTTTGTGCTGGGGGTTCATATGGCTATATCATACAATTAGGATGTTTATCCACATGGCTAGTTTTGTACCGCTTACTTGCGTTTTTTTAGGCTGAGAGTACATCGCATATGATGGGCGGGGCCTACTTTTCGCGCCTCAGATGCACAGTTGATTTTTACAAAAAGGCAGCAAGCTTCAGCTTCGGTTGGGCCCAAACTGAGAGATTGTCTACCGGAGTCATAGTGAGACGTTTGTCAGACCCCTGAGGAAAGAGATATGCTAAATTTGACCGTTTAATAGCATTTTTAAGCAGATTTGGAAAAATTGTGCGCTTTTTTTACTTAAAGGCGCAGTACTTGTGTTTTCAAAATTTAGTTTTCTCCAACATAGGTGTGTCCGGTCCACGGCGTCATCCTTACTTGTGGGATATTCTCTTCCCCAACAGGAAATGGCAAAGAGCCCAGCAAAGCTGGTCACATGATCCCTCCTAGGCTCCGCCTACCCCAGTCATTCTCTTTGCCGTTGTACAGGCAACATCTCCACGGAGATGGCTTAGAGTTTTTTAGTGTTTAACTGTAGTTTTTCATTATTCAATCAAGAGTTTGTTATTTTCAAATAGTGCTGGTACGTACTATTTACTCAGAAACAGAAAAGAGATGAAGAATTCTGTTTGTATGAGGAAAATGATTTTAGCAACCGTAACTAAAATCCATGGCTGTTCCACACAGGACTGTTGAGAGCAATTAACTTCAGTTGGGGGAACAGTTTGCAGTCTCTTGCTGCTTGAGGTATGACACATTCTAACAAGACGATGTAATGCTGGAAGCTGTCATTTTCCCTATGGGATCCGGTAAGCCATGTTTATTACGATTGTAAATAAGGGCTTCACAAGGGCTTATTTAAACTGTAGACTTTTTTTGGGCTAAATCGATTGATATTAACACTTATTTAGCCTTGAGGAATCATTTATTCTGGGTATTTTGATTTAATAATATCGGCAGGCACTGTTTTAGACACCTTATTCTTTAGGGGCTTTCCCAAAGCATAGGCAGAGTCTCATTTTCGCGCCGGTGTTGCGCACTTGTTTTTGAGAGGCATGGCATGCAGTCGCATGTGAGAGGAGCTCTGATACTTATAAAAGACTTCTGAAGGCGTCATTTGGTATCGTATTCCCCTTTGGGTTTGGTTGGGTCTCAGCAAAGCAGATACCAGGGACTGTAAAGGGGTTTAAAGCTTAAAACGGCTCCGGTTCCGTTATTTTAAGGGTTAAAGCTTCCAAAATTGGTGTGCAATATTTTCAAGGCTTTAAGACGCTGTGGTGAAAATTTGGTGAATTTTGAACAATTCCTTCATGTTTTTTCGCAATTGCAGTAATAAAGTGTGTTCAGTTTAAAATTTAAAGTGACAGTAACGGTTTTATTTCAAAACGTTTTTTGTACTTTCTGATCAAGTTTATGCCTGTTTAACATGTCTGAACTACCAGATAGACTGTGTTCTGAATGTGGGGAAGCCAGAATTCCTATTCATTTAAATAAATGTGATTTATGTGATAATGACAATGATGCCCAAGATGATTCCTCAAGTGAGGGGAGTAAGCATGGTACTGCATCATTCCCTCCTTCGTCTACACGAGTCTTGCCCACTCAGGAGGCCCCTAGTACATCTAGCGCGCCAATACTCCTTACTATGCAACAATTAACGGCTGTAATGGATAATTCTGTCAAAAACATTTTAGCCAAAATGAACCCTTGTCAGCGTAAGCGTGGCTGCTCTGTTTTAGTTACTGAAGAGCATGACGACGCTGATATTAATATCTCTGAAGGGCCCCTAACCCAATCTGAGGGGGCCAGGGAGGTTTTGTCTGAGGGAGAAATTACTGATTTAGGGAACATTTCTCAGCAGGCTGAATCTGATGTGATTACATTTAAATTTAAATTGGAACATCTCCGCATTTTGCTTAAGGAGGTATTATCCACTCTGGATGATTGTGAAAATTTAGTCATCCCAGAGAAACTATGTAAAATGGACAAGTTCCTAGAGGTGCCGGGGCTCCCAGAAGCTTTTCCTATACCCAAGCGGGTGGCGGACATTGTTAATAAAGAATGGGAAAGGCCCGGTATTCCTTTCGTCCCTCCCCCCATATTTAAAAAATTGTTTCCTATGGTCGACCCCAGAAAGGACTTATGGCAGTCAGTCCCCAAGGTCGAGGGAGCGGTTTCTACTTTAAACAAACGCACCACTATTCCCATAGAGGATAGTTGTGCTTTCAAAGATCCTATGGATAAAAAATTAGAAGGTTTGCTTAAAAAGATGTTTGTTCAGCAGGGTTACCTTCTACAACCCATTTCATGCATTGTCCCTGTCACTACAGCCGCATATTTCTGGTTTGATGAACTGCTTAAGGTGCTCGATAGTGACTCTCCTCCTTATGAGGAGATTATGGACAGAATCAATGCTCTCAAATTGGCTAATTCTTTCACTCTAGACGCCTCTTTGCAATTGGCTAAGTTAGCGGCTAAGAACTCTGGGTTTGCTATTGTGGCGCGCAGAGCGCTTTGGTTGAAATCTTGGTCGGCTGATGCGTCTTCCAAGAACAAGCTACTAAACATTCCTTTCAAGGGGAAAACGCTGTTTGGTCCTGACTTGAAAGAGATTATCTCTGATATCACTGGGGGTAAGGGCCACGCCCTTCCTCAGGATCGGCCCTTCAAGGCAAAAAATAGACCTAATTTTCGTCCCTTTCGTAAAAACGGACCAGCCCAAGGTGCTACGTCCTCTAAGCAAGAGGGTAATACTTCTCAGGCCAAGCCAGCTTGGAGACCAATGCAAGGCTGGAACAAGGGAAAGCAGGCCAAGAAACCTGCCACTGCTACCAAGACAGCATGAAATATTGGCCCCCGATCCGGGACCGGATCTGGTGGGGGGCAGACTCTCTCTCTTCGCTCAGGCTTGGGCAAGAGATGTTCTGGATCCTTGGGCGCTAGAAATAGTCTCCCAGGGTTATCTTCTGGAATTCAAGGGACTTCCCCCAAGGGGGAGGTTCCACAAGTCGCAGTTGTCTTCAGACCACATAAAAAGACAGGCGTTCTTACATTGTGTAGAAGACCTGTTAAAAATGGGAGTGATTCATCCTGTTCCATTAAGAGAACAAGGGATGGGGTTCTACTCCAATCTGTTCATAGTTCCCAAAAAAGAGGGAACGTTCAGACCAATCCTAGATCTCAAGATCTTAAACAAATTTCTCAAGGTCCCATCGTTCAAGATGGAAACCATTCGAACTATCCTTCCTTCCATCCAGGAAGGTCAATTTATGACCACGGTGGATTTAAAGGATGCGTATCTACATATTCCTATCCACAAGGAACATCATCGGTTCCTAAGGTTTGCATTCCTGGACAAACATTACCAGTTCGTGGCACTTCCTTTCGGATTAGCCACTGCTCCAAGGATTTTCACAAAGGTACTAGGGTCCCTTCTAGCGGTGCTAAGACCAAGGGGCATTGCAGTAGTACCTTACCTGGACGACATTCTGATTCAAGCGTCGTCCCTTCCTCAAGCAAAGGCTCACACGGACATTGTCCTGGCCTTTCTCAGATCTCACGGCTGGAAAGTGAACGTGGAAAAGAGTTCTCTATCCCCGTCAACAAGGGTTCCCTTCTTGGGAACAATTATAGACTCCTTAGAAATGAGGATCTTTCTAACAGAGGCCAGAAAAACAAAGCTTCTGGACTCTTGTCGGATACTTCATTCCGTTCCTCTTCCTTCCATAGCTCAGTGCATGGAAGTGATCGGGTTGATGGTGGCGGCGATGGACATAGTTCCTTTTGCGCGCATTCATCTAAGACCATTACAACTGTGCATGCTCAGTCAGTGGAATGGGGACTATACAGACTTGTCTCCGAAGATACAAGTAAATCAGAGGACCAGAGACTCACTCCGTTGGTGGCTGTCCCTGGACAATCTGTCTCAAGGGATGATGTTCCACAGACCAGAGTGGGTCATTGTCACGACCGACGCCAGTCTGATAGGCTGGGGCGCGGTCTGGGGATCCCTGAAAGCTCAGGGTCTTTGATCTCGGGAAGAATCTCTTCTACCGATAAATATTCTGGAACTGAGAGCGATATTCAATGCGCTCCAGGCCTGGCCCCAGCTTGCGAGGACCAGGTTCATACGGTTTCAATCAGACAACATGACGACTGTTGCGTACATCAACCATCAGGGGGGAACAAGGAGTTCCCTAGCGATGGAAGAAGTAACCAAAATTATTCTTTGGGCGGAGTCTCACTCCTGCCACCTGTCTGCTATCCACATCCCAGGAGTGGAAAATTGGGAAGCGGATTTTCTGAGTCGTCAGACATTGCATCCGGGGGAGTGGGAACTCCATCCGGAAATCTTTGCCCAAGTCACTCACCTGTGGGGCATTCCAGACATGGATCTGATGGCCTCTCGTCAGAACTTCAAAGTTCCTTGCTACGGGGCCAGATCCAGGGATCCCAAGGCGGCTCTAGTGGATGCACTAGTAGCACCTTGGACCTTCAAACTAGCTTATGTGTTCCCGCCATTTCCTCTCATCCCCAGGCTGATAGCCAGGATCAAGCAGGAGAGGGCGTCGGTGATCTTGATAGCTCCTGCGTGGCCACGCAGGACTTGGTATGCAGATCTGGTGAATATGTCATCGGCTCCACCTTGGAAGCTACCTTTGAGATGAGACCTTCTTGTTCAGGGTCCGTTCGAACATCCGAATCTGGTTTCACTCCAGCTGACTGCTTGGAGATTGAACGCTTGATTTTATCGAAGCGAGGATTCTCAGATTCTGTGATCGATACTCTTGTTCAGGCCAGAAAGCCTGTGACTAGAAAGATTTACCACAAAATTTGGAAAAAATATATCTGTTGGTGTGAATCTAAAGGATTCCCTTGGGACAAGGTTAAGATTCCTAGGATTCTATCCTTCCTTCAAGAAGGATTGGAAAAAGGATTATCTGCAAGTTCCCTGAAGGGACAGATTTCTGCCTTGTCGGTATTACTTCACAAAAAGCTGGCAGCTGTGCCAGATGTTCAAGCCTTTGTTCAGGCTCTGGTTAGAATCAAGCCTGTTTACAAACCTTTGACTCCTCCTTGGAGTCTCAATTTAGTTCTTTCAGTTCTTCAGGGGGTTCCGTTTGAACCCTTACATTCCGTTGATATTAAGTTATTATCTTGGAAAGTTTTGTTTTTAGTTGCGATTTCTTCTGCTAGAAGAGTCTCAGAATTATCTGCTCTGCAGTGTTCTCCTCCTTATCTGGTGTTCCATGCAGATAAGGTGGTTTTACGTACTAAACCTGGTTTTCTTCCAAAAGTTGTTTCTAACAAAAACATTAACCAGGAGATTATCGTACCTTCTCTGTGTCCAAAACCAGTTTCAAAGAAGGAACGTTTGTTGCACAATTTGGATGTTGTTCGCGCTCTAAAATTCTATTTAGATGCTACAAAGGATTTTAGACAAACATCTTCCTTGTTTGTTGTTTATTCAGGTAAAAGGAGAGGTCAAAAAGCAACTTCTACCTCTCTCTCTTTTTGGATTAAAAGCATCATCAGATTGGCTTACGAGACTGCCGGACGGCAGCCTCCCGAAAGAATCACAGCTCATTCCACTAGGGCTGTGGCTTCCACATGGGCCTTCAAGAACGAGGCTTCTGTTGATCAGATATGTAGGGCAGCGACTTGGTCTTCACTGCACACTTTTACCAAATTTTACAAGTTTGATACTTTTGCTTCTTCTGAGGCTATTTTTGGGAGAAAGGTTTTGCAAGCCGTGGTGCCTTCCATTTAGGTGACCTGATTTGCTCCCTCCCTTCATCCGTGTCCTAAAGCTTTGGTATTGGTTCCCACAAGTAAGGATGACGCCGTGGACCGGACACACCTATGTTGGAGAAAACAGAATTTATGTTTACCTGATAAATTTCTTTCTCCAACGGTGTGTCCGGTCCACGGCCCGCCCTGGTTTTTTTAATCAGGTCTGATATTTTATTTTCTTTAACTACAGTCACCACGGTACCATATGGTTTCTCCTATGCAAATATTCCTCCTTAACGTCGGTCGAATGACTGGGGTAGGCGGAGCCTAGGAGGGATCATGTGACCAGCTTTGCTGGGCTCTTTGCCATTTCCTGTTGGGGAAGAGAATATCCCACAAGTAAGGATGACGCCGTGGACCGGACACACCGTTGGAGAAAGAAATTTATCAGGTAAACATAAATTCTGTTTTTTTCAATAAATAAAGTGTTTTCACGACTTTTTGTGGTTATTACTAGCCTGTTCAACATGTCTGACATTGAGGAAAGTCAATGCTCTATGTGTTTAGTAGCCATTGTGGAACCCCCAACTTACATTGTGTCCTTCTTGTACTGAAAGGGCCTTACACTGCAAAGAACATATTTTAGGTGATAAAAGTATGTCTAAGGATGATTCTCAGTCCGAAGAGAATTAGGTTATGCCATCCAATTCTCCCCAAGTGTCACAACCTTTAACCCCCACTCAAGCGACGCCAAGTACTTCTATTGGGTCTAATTCTTTTACTCTGCAAGATATGGCTGCAGTTATGTCTACTACCCTTACAGTGGTATTATCTAAACTGCCAGTTTTACAGGATAAACACAGTAGGTCAGGTATTAGGGTAAATACCGAGTCCTCTGATGCTTTATTGGCCATTTACGATGTACCCTCACAGTGCTCTGATTTGGGGGTCGGGGAATTGCTGTCTGAGGGAGAACTTTCAGATTCAGGAAATGTGTTGCCTCAGACAGATTCGGACATGATGTTCTTTAAATTTAGGCTTGAACACCTAAGCCTGTTACTCCGGGAGGTTTTAGCAACTCTGGATGATTGTGACCCTATTGTGATACCACCAGAGAAATTGTGTAAGATGGACAAATATCTAGAGGTTCCTATTTACACTGATGTTTTTCCAGTCCCTAAAAGAATTTCGGTCATTGTTACAAAGGAATGGGATAGACCAGACAACCCGTTCTCTCCCCCTCCTACTTTTAAGAAAATGTTTCCCATATCTGACACCGTTCGGGATTCTTGGCAAACGGTCCCTAAGGTGGAGGGAGCTATTTCTACTCTAGCTAAGCGTACAACTATACCAATTGAGGACAGTTGTGCTTTCAAAGATCCTATGGATAAAAAAATTAGAGGGTCTTCTAAAGAAATTGTTTATTCATCAGGGTTTTCTTCTACAACCTATAGCTTGCATTGTTCCAGTTACTACTGCAGCAGCTTTTTGGTTTGAGGCTCTAGAGGAGTCTCTTAAGGTTG
This sequence comes from Bombina bombina, assembly GCF_027579735.1. NCBI lineage: Eukaryota > Metazoa > Chordata > Amphibia > Anura > Bombinatoridae > Bombina > Bombina bombina. The sequence goes on along the minus strand of NC_069502.1, from coordinate 1,100,891,804 downwards.
AGACCCCATTAGATGATATTTTGGATAGAATTAAGGCTCTCAAGCTCGCTAATTCTTTTATTACAGATTCCGCTTTTTAAATGGCTAAATTAGCGGCGAAAAATGCAGGCTTTGCCATCTTGGCGCATAGACCATTATGGCTCAAGTCTTGGTCTGCTGATGTGTCATCAAAATCTAAGCTGTTAGCTATTCCTTTTAAAGGTAAGACCCTATTCGGGCCTGAATTAAAGGAAATCATTTCTGACATTACTGGAGGTAAAGGTCATGCCCTACCTCAGGATAAGGCTGTGAAGATGAGGGGTAAACAAAATAATTTTCGTTCCTTTTGAAACTTTAAAGGACCCTCTGCTTCCTCTGCCGCCACAAAGCAGGAAGGAAATATTGCTAAATCCAAGTCAGTCTGGAGACCTAACCAGACCTGGAATAAGGGTAAACAAGCCAAGAAGCCCACTGTTGCTACCAAGACAGCATGAAGGGGTGGCCCCCGATCCGGGACCGGATTTAGTAGGGGGCAGACTTTCTCTCTTTGCTCAGGCTTGGGCAAGAGATGTTCAGGACCCCTGGGCATTGGAAATTGTGACCCAGGGGGTATCAGCTGGAATTCAAGGAATTTCTCCCAAGAGGGAGATTTCATCTTTCATGTTTGTCTGTAGACCAGACAAAAAGAGAGGCGTTCTTACGCTGTGTAAAAGACCTTTATACCATGGGAGTAATTTGCTCAGTTCCAAAACTAGAACAGGGACAAGGGTTTTACTCAAATCTGTTGTTCCCAAAAAAGAGGGAAATTTCAGACCAATTTTAGATCTCAAATGCCGAAACAAATTTCTCAGTCCCATCATTCAAGATGGAGACTATACGAACAATTTTGCCAATGATCCAGGAGGGTCAATATATGACTACCGTGGACTTGAAGGATGCATACCTTCATATTCCTATTCACAAGGATCATCATCAGTTCCTAAGGTTTGCCTTCCTGGACAAACATTTTTAGTTCGTGGCTCTTCCCTTCGGGTTGGCCACAGCACCCAGGATCTTCACAAAGGTTCTAAGGTCCCTTCTGGCGGTTCTCAGGCCGCGGGGCATAGCAGTGGTGCCCTATCTGGACGATATTTTGATCCTTGCGTCAACTTATCATCTGACCAAATCTCACACGGACATCGTGTTGGCATTTCTAAGAACTCACGGTTGGAAGGTGAATATAGAAAAGAGTTCACTAGTTCCACTTACAAGATTTCCATTCTTGGGAACTCTGATAGACTCGGTAGACATGAAAATATTTCTGACGGAGGTCAGAAAGTCAAAGATTCTAAATACTTGCCGAGCACTTCAGTCCTTTCCTTGGCCATCAGTGGCTCAGTGTATGGTGGTCATTAGATTAATGGTAGCAGCAATGGACATCGTTCCGTTTGCTCGCTTTCATCTCAGACCACTGCAGCTGTGCATGCTCAGACAGTGGAATGGGGATTATGCGTATTTATCTCCTCAGATATATCTGGATCAAGAGACCAGACACTCTCTTCTTTGGTGGTTGTCACAGGATCATCTGTCCCAGGGAATGTGCTTCCGCAGACCAGCATGGGTAATAATGACGACGGACGCCAGCCTCTTGGGCTGGGGTGCAGCCTGGAATTCCCTGAAGGCTCATAATCATAAGATTCCAGTCGGACAATATCACGACTGTAGCATATATCAATCATCAAGGGGGAACAAGGAGTTCTCTAGCGATGATAGAGGTTTCAAAGATAATCCGATGGGCGGAGGCTCACTCTTGCCATCTGTCAGCAATCTATATCCCAGGAGTGGAGAACTGGGAATCGGATTTTCTAAGTCGTCAGACTTTTCATCCGGGGGAGTGGGAACTCCATCCAGAGGTGTTCGCATCATTGATCCGTCAATGGGGCACACCGGAATTGGATCTGATGGCATCTCGTCAGAATGCCAAACTTCCTTGTTACGGGTCCAGGTCAAGGGATCCCCAAGCTGTACTGATAGATGCTCTAGCAGTACCTTGATCGTTCCACCATTTCCGCTCCTACCCCTGTCTGATCGCAAGAATCAAACAGGTGAGAGCTTCAGTAATCTTGATAGCGCCTGCGTGGCCACGCAGGACTTGGTATGCAGATCTAGTGGACATGTCATCTCTGCCACCGTGGAAACTGCCATTGAGACATCCAAACCTAAATTCTCTGCAGCTGACTGCTTGGAGATTGAACGCTTAGTTCTATCTAAGCAGGGATTCTCTGAATGAGTCATTGATACTTTGATTCAGGCTTGCAAGCCTGTCACGAGAAAGATTTACCATAAGATATGGTGTAAATATCTTTGTTGGTTCGAATCCAAGGGCTACTCATGGAGTAGGGTTAAGATTCCTAGGATTTTGTCCTTTCTCCAAGAAGGATTGGAGAAGGGATTATCAGCTAGTTCCTTAAAGGGACAAATTTCTGCTTTGTCAATTTTGCTACACAAGCGTCTGGCGGATGTTCCAAACGTTCAGTCTTTTTGTCAGGCTTTAATCAGAATCAAACCTGTGTTTAAACCTATTGCTCCGCCATGGAGTTTGAATTTAGTTCTCAATGTTCTTCAAGGGGTTCCGTTTGAACCCATTCATTCCATAGATATTAAACTATTATCTTGGAAAGTTTTGTTTTTAGTTGCTATCTCTTCGGCTAGAAGAGTTTCTGAACTTTCTGCGTTGATTCACCTTATCTTATATTCCATTCTGATAAGGTGGTTTTGCGTACTAAACCGGGATTTCTTCTTAAGGTTGTTTCTAATAAGAATATTAATCAGGAAATTGTTGTTCCTTCCTTGTGTCCTAATCCTTCTAAGAAGGAACGTCTGTTACATAACTTGAACGTGGTTCGGGCATTGAAGTTTTACTTACAAGCGACCAAGGATTTCCGTCGAACATCTTCTCTATTTGTTGTTTGTTGTGGAAGACGTAGGGGTCAAAAAGCTACGGCTACCTCTCTTTCTTTCTTTTTGGCTGACAAGTATCATCCGCCTGGCATACGAGACTACTGGACAGCAGCCCCCTGAAAAGGTTACGGCTCATTCTAGAGCTGTGGCTTCCACATGGGCTTTTAAAAATGATGCTTCTGTTGAACAGATTTGTAAGGCTGCGACTTGGTCCTCCCTTCATACTTTCGTTCCTTTCGCAATTTCAGGAACGGACCGACTCCTAACTCTGCAGCCTCTAGACAAGAGGGTAACACTTCCCAGCCTAAACCAGCATGGAAACCAATGCAAGGCTGGAACAAGGGTAAACAGGCCAAGAAGCCTGCGGCTGCTACCAAGACAGCATGAAGGGGTAGCCCCCGATCCAGGACCGGATCTAGTAGGGGGCAGACTTTCGCTCTTTGCTCAGGCTTGGGCAAGAGATGTTCCGGATCCCTGGGCACTAGAAATAGTCTCTCAGGGGTATCTTCTAGAGTTCAAGGAACTTCCTCCAATGGGAAGGTTCCACATGTCTCGCTTATCTTCAGACCAGATAAAGAGACAGGCATTCTTACATTGCGTAGGAGACCTGTTAAAGATGGGAGTGATACACCCAGTTCCAACAGCGGAACAAGGTCTGGGTTTTTACTCAAACCTGTTTGTAGTTCCCAAAAAAGAGGGAACTTTCAGGCCAATTCTGGATTTAAAAATTCTAAACAAATTCCTCAGAGTTCCATCATTCAAAATGGAAACCATTCGGACGATTTTACCAACAATCCAGGAGGGTCAATATATGACTACCGTGGACTTAAAGGATGCGTACCTGCATATTCCTATCCACAAAGATTATCATCAGTTCCTGAGGTTCGCCTTTCTGGACAAACATTACCAGTTTGTGGCTCTTCCATTCGGTTTAGCCACTGCTCCCAGAATTTTCACAAAGGTGCTAGGGTCCCTTCTAGCGGTTCTAAGACCGAGGGGCATTGCTGTAGCACCTTACCTAGACGACATTCTAATCCAAGCGTCGTCCCTTTCCAAAACAAGGGCTCATACAGACATTGTGTTAGCCTTTCTCAGGTCTCACGGGCGGAAGGTGAACGTGGAAAAGAGTTCCCCGTCCCCGTCCACAAGGGTTCCTTTTCTGGGAACAATAATAGATTCTGTAGAAATGAAGGCCTAGATTTAGAGTTTTGTCGGTAACGACCCGCGTAGCTAACGCCGGCTTTTTTCTGGCCGCACCATAAAAATAACTCTGGTATTGAGCGTCCACAAAAAGTCTGCGTTAGGCTCCAAAAAAGGAGCGTAGAGCATTTTTAACGCAGCTTCAACTCTCGATACCAGAGTTGCTTACGCAAGCGGCCAGCCTCAAAAACGTTCTCGTGCACGATTCCCCCATGGGGCTGTTTGAGCTGAAAAAAAACACCTGCAAAAAAGCCGCGTTCAGCTCCTAACGCAGCCCCATTGTATGCTATGGGGAAACACTTCCTACGTCTGCACCTAACACTCTAACATGTACCCCGAGTCTAAACACCCCTAGCCTTACACTTATTAACCCCTAATCTGCGCTGACCCCTGCATATTATTTTTAACCCCTAATCTGCCGCTCCGTAAACCGCCGCTACTTACATTATCCTTATGTACCCCTAATCTGCTGCCCCTAACACCGCCGACCCCTATATTATATTTATTAACCCCTTATCTGCCCCCCACAACGTCGCCTCCACCTGCCTACACTTATTAACCCCTAATCTGCCGAGCGGACCTGAGCGCTACTATAATAGTTATTAACCCCTAATCCGCATCACTAACCTTATAATAAATAGTATTAACCCCTAATCTGCCCTCCCTAACATCGCCGACACCTAACTTCAAACATTAACCCCTAATCTGCCGACCGGAGCTCACCGCTACTATAATAAATGTATTAACCCCTAAAGCTAAGTCTAACCCTAACACTAACACCCCCCTAAGTTAAATAAAATTTTAATCTAACGAAATTAATTAACTCTTATTAAATAAATTATTCCTATTTAAAGCTAAATACTTACCTGTAAAATAAATCCTAATATAGCTACAATATAAATTATAATTACATTGTAGCTATTTTAGGATTAATATTTATTTTACAGGCAACTTTGTAATTATTTTAACCAGGTACAATAGCTATTAAATAGTTAAGAACTATTTAATAGTTACCTAGTTAAAATAATAACAAAATTACCTGTAAAATAAATCCTAACCTAAGTTACAATTAAACCTAACACTATACTATCATTAAATTAATTAAATAAAATACCTACAATTACCTACAATTAAACCTAACACTATACTATCATTAAATTAATTAAATAAAATACCTATAATTACCTACAATTAAACCTAACACTACACTATCAATAAATAAATTAAATACAATTCCTACAAATAACTACAATTACATAAACTAACTAAAGTACAAAAAATAAAAAAGAACTAATTTACAAAAAATAAAAAAATATTTACAAACATAAGAAAAATATTACAACAATTTTAAACTAATTACACCTACTCTAAGCCCCCTAATAAAATAGCAAAGACCCCCAAAATAACAAAATGCCCTACCCTATTCTAAATTACTACATTTCAAAGCTCTTTTACCTTACCAGCCCTGAACAGGGCCCTTTGCGGGGCATGCCCCAAGAAATTCAGCTCTTTTGCCTGTAAAAAAAACATACAATACCCCCCCCCCCAACATTACAACCCACCACCCACATACCCCTAATCTAACCCAAACCCCCCTTAAATAAACCTAACACTAAGCCCCTGAAGATCTTCCTACCTTGTCTTCACCCTACCAGGTTCACCGATCCGTCCTGAAGAGCTCCTCCGATGTCCTGATCCAAGCCCAAGCGGGAGCTGAAGAGGTCCATGATCCGGATGAAGTCTTCATCCAAGCGGGAGCTGAAGAGGTCCATGATCCGGATGAAGTCTTCTATCAACGGCATCTTCAATCTTCTTTCTTCCGGATCCATCTTGCAGACCTCCGACGTGGAACATCCTCTTCTCCCGATGCCTACTAGCCGAATGATGGTTCCTTTAAGGGACGTCATCCAAGATGGCGTCCCTCGAATTCCGATTGGCTGATAGGATTCTATCAGCCAATCGGAATTAAGGTAGGAATATTCTGATTGGCTGATGGAATCAGCCAATCAGAATCAAGTTCAATCCTATTGGCTGATTCGATCAGCCAATCAGATTGAGCTTGCATTCTATTGGCTGTTCCGATCAGCCAATAGAATGCAAGCTCAATCTGATTGGCTGATTGGATCAGCCAATCAGATTGATCTTGATTCTGATTGGCTGATTCCATCAGCCAATCAGAATATTCCTACCTTAATTCCGATTGGCTGATAGAATCCTATCAGCCAATCGGAATTCGAGGGACGCCATCTTGGATGATGTCCCTTAAAGGAACCGTCATTCGGCTAGTAGGCGTCGGGAGAAGAGGATGTTCCGCGTCGGAGGTGTGCAAGATGGATCCGGAAGAAAGAAGATTGAAGATGCAGTTGATAGAAGACTTCATCCGGATCATGGACCTCTTCAGCTCCCGCTTGGATGAACACTTCATCCGGATCATGGACCTCTTCAGCTCCCGCTTGGATGAAGACTTCATCCGGAACATGGACCTCTTCAGCTCCCGCTTGGATGAAGACTTCAGCCGGATCATGGACCTCTTCAGCCCCCCGCTTGGGCTTGGATCAGGACATCGGAGGAGCTCTTCAGGACGGATCGGTGAACCTGGTAGGGTGAAGACAAGGTAGGAAGATCTTCAGGGGCTTAGTGTTAGGTTTATTTAAGGGGGGTTTGGGTTAGATTAGGGGTATGTGGGTGGTGGGTTGTAATGTTGGGGGGGGTATTGTATGTTTTTTTTTTACAGGCAAAAGAGCTGAATTTCTTGGGGCATGCCCCGCAAAGGGCCCTGTTCAGGGCTGGTAAGGTAAAAGAGCTTTGAAATGTAGTAATTTAGAATAGGGTAGGGCATTTTGTTATTTTGGGGGTCTTTGTTATTTTATTAGGGGGCTTAGAGTAGGTGTAATTAGTTTAAAATTGTTGTAATATTTTTCTTATGTTTTTAAATATTTTTTTATTTTTTGTAACTTAGTTCTTTTTTATTTTTTGTACTTTAGTTAGTTTATTTCATTGTAGTTATTTGTAGGAATTGTATTTAATTTATTTATTGATAGTGTAGTGTTAGGTTTAATTGTAGGTAATTATAGGTATTTTATTTAATTAATTTAATGATAGTATAGTGTTAGGTTTAATTGTAACTTAGGTTAGGATTTATTTTGCAGGTAATTTTGTTATTATTTTAACTAGGTAACTATTAAATAGTTAACTATTTAATAGCTATTGTACCTGGTTAAAATAATTACAAAGTTGCCTGTAAAATAAATATTAATCCTAAAATAGCTACAATGTAATTATAATTTATATTGTAGCTATATTAGGATTTATTTTACAGGTAAGTATTTAGCTTTAAATAGGAATAATTTATTTAATAAGAGTTAATTAATTTCGTTAGATTAAAATTTTATTTAACTTAGGGGGGTGTTAGTGTTAGGGTTAGACTTGGCTTTAGGGGTTAATACATTTTATTAGAATAGCGGTGAGCTCCGGTCGGCAGATTAGGGGTTAATAATTGAAGTTAGGTGTCGGCGATGTTAGGGAGGGCAGATTAGGGGTTAATAACTTTATAATAGTAGCGGTGCGGTCCGCTCGGCAGATTATGGGTTAATAAGTGTAGGCAGGTGGAGGCGACGTTGTGGGGGGCAGATTAGGGGTTAATAAATATAATATAGGGGTCGGCGGTGTTAGGGGCAGCAGATTAGGGGTACATAGCTATAATGTAGGTGGCGGCGCTTTGCGGTCGGCAGATTAGGGGTTAATTATTGTAGGTAGCTGGCGGCGACGTTGTGGGGGGCAGATTAGGGGTTAATAAATATAATACAGGGGTCGGCGGTGTTAGGGGCAGCAGATTAGGGGTACATAAGTATAACGTAGGTGGCGGTCGGCAGATTAGGGGTTAAAAAAATTTAATCGAGTGGCGGCGATGTGGGGGGGCCTCAGTTTAGGGGTACATAGGTAGTTTATGGGTGTTAGTGTACTTTAGAGTACAGTAGTTAAGAGCTTTATGAACCAGAAAGCTCTTAACTACTGACTTTTTTCCTGCGGCTGGAGTTTTGTCGTTAGATGTCTAACGCTCACTTCAGACACGACTCTAAATACCGGAGTTAGAAAGATCCCATTGAAAAGATAGGATACACAATTGACGTAAGGGGATCTGCGGTATGGAAAAGTCGCGGCTGAAAAGTGAGCGTTAGACCCTTTTTTGAGTGACTCCAAATACCGGAGTTAGCCTAAAACCAGCGTTAGGAGCCTCTAACGCTGGTTTTCACGGCTAACGCCAAACTCCAAATCTAGGCCGAAGATTTTTCTGACAGAGGTCAGAAAATTAAAGCTTCTAAACGCTTGTCAAGTTCTTCAATCTATTCCTCAGCCTTCCATAGCTCAGTGCATGGAGGTAATAGGATTAATGGTTCCAGCAATGGACGTGGTTCCTTTTGCTCGAATTCATCTAAGACTATCACAACTGTGCATGCTCAAACAGTGGAATGGGGATTATGCAGACTTGTCTCCCCAGATTCAAGTAGACCAGGTAACCAGAGACTCACTCCGCTGGTGGTTGACTCAGGATCACCTGTCTCAGGGAATGAGTTTCCGCAGACCAGAGTGGGTCATCGTCACGACCGATGCCAGTCTCTTAGGCTGGGGCGCGGTCTGGGACTCCCTGAAAGCTCAGGGTCTATGGTCTCGGGAAGAGTCTCTCCTCCCGATAAACATTTTGGAACTGAGAGCGATATTCAATGCGCTTCTGGCCTGGCCTCACCTATTGAAGGCCAGATTCATAAGATTTCAGTCGGACAACATGACGACTGTAGCGTACATCAATCATCAGGGGGGAACAAAGAGTTCCTTGGCAATGAGAGAGGTATCCAAGATCATCAAATGGGCGGAGGATCACTCTTGCCACCTATCTGCAATCCACATCCCAGGAGTAGACAACTGGGAGGCGGATTATTTGAGTCGTCAGACTTTCCATCCGGGGGAGTGGGAACTCCACCCGGAGGTCTTTGCCCAGTTAACTCAACTATGGGGCACTCCAGATATGGATCTGATGGCGTCTCGTCAGAACTTCAAGGTTCCTCGATACGGGTCCAGATCCAGGGATCCCAGGGCGACTCTAGTGGATGCATTAGTGGCGTCTTGGTCGTTCAATCTAGCTTATGTGTTTCCACCGTTCCCTCTCCTTCCCAGGCTTGTAGCCAGGATCAAACAGGAGAAGGCCTCGGTGATTCTAATGGCTCCTGCATGGCCACGCAGGACCTGGTATGCAGACCTGGTGAATATGTCATCGGCTCCACCATGGAAGCTACCTTTGAGACAGGATCTTCTAGTACAAGGTCCATTTGAACATCCAAATCTAGTCTCTCTGCAACTGACTGCTTGGAAATTGAACGCTTGATTCTATCTAAGCGTGGGTTTTCAGATTCAGTTATAGATACTCTGGTTCAAGCCAGAAAACCTGTGACTAGAAAAATTTACCATAAGATATGGCAAAAATATATCCGTTGGTGTGAATCTAAGGGATTCTCTTGGAGTCAAATTTAAATTCCTAGGATACTTTCCTTTCTCCAAGAGGGTTTGGATAAAGGTTTGTCAGCTAGTTCTTTAAAAGGACAGATATCTGCTCTGTCTGTTTTGTTACATAAACGTCTGGCAGCCGTGCCAGATGTACAGGCGTTTGTACAGGCGTTAGTTAGAATCAAGCCTGTCTACAGACCTATGACTCCTCCTTGGAGTCTAAATTTAGTTATTTCAGTTCTTCAGGGGGTTCCGTTTGAACCCTTACATTCCATAGATATTAAGTTACTATCTTGGAAAGTTCTGTTTTTGGTTGCTATTTCTTCTCCTAGAAGAGTTTCTGAATTATCTGCTTTGCAGTGTACTTCTCCCTATCAGGTATTCCATACTGATAAGGTAGTTTTACGTACCAAGCCTGGTTTTCTTCCAAAAGTGATTTCCAACAGGAATATTAACCAGGAAATAGTTGTTCCTTCTCTGTGTCAGAATCCAGTTTCGAAGAAGGAACGTTTGTTACACAACCTAGATTTGGTCCGTGCTTTAAAATTCTATTTAGAAGCAACAAAGGATTTCAGACAGACATCATCCTTGTTTGTCGTTTATTCTGGTAAGAGGAGAGGGCAGAAAGCTACTGCTACCTCTTTCTTTTTGGCTGAAAAGCATCATCCGATTGGCTTATGAGACTGCCGGACGGCAGCCTCCTGAACTAATTACAGCTCACTCTACTAGAGCTGTGGCTTCCACATGGGCCTTCAAGAACGAGGTTTCTGTTGATCAGATCTGTAAGGCAGCGACTTGGTCCTCTCTGCATACATTTGCCAAATTTTACAAATTCGATACTTATGCTTCTTCGGAGGCTGTTCTTGGGAGAAAGGTTTTGCAAGCCGTGGTACCTTCCGTTTAGGTAACCTGACTTGTTCCCTCCCTTCATCAGTGTCCTAAAGCTTTGGTATTGGTTCCCACAAGTAAGGATGAAGCCGTGGACCGGACACACCAATGTAGGAGAAAACAGAATTTATGCTTACCTGATAAATTTCTTTCTCCTACGGTGTGTCCGGTCCACGGCCCGCCCTGGCTTTTAGTCAGGTTTAAAATTTTTATTCCATACACTACAGTCACCACGGCACCCTATGGTTTCTCCTTTTTCTCCTAACCGTCGGTCGAATGACTGGGGGGCGGAGCCAGAGGGGGGCTATATGGACAGCTCTTGCTGTGTGCTCTCTTTGCCATTTCCTGTAGGAGAAGAGAATATCCCACAAGTAAGGATGAAGCCGTGGACCGGACACACCGTAGGAGAAAGAAATGTATCAGGTAAGCATAAATTCTGTTTTTGTTTTTTTTTTCAAATTTTCACGGGTAAATTAGGCTTGCGTTGACGCAAAATGCTTCTATTTATTGCGTCATTCTTGGCGCGAATATTTTTGTCATGGAGGTTGCGTTTGTTGTGACACGAATGATGCCATTTCTTGCGTCTTTGTTGATGCAAATTTTTTTTGCCGCAAAGTTGCGCCTGTTATGACGCAAGTCGTGTCATTTCTTAGTCGTGTTGTTTCTTTGGCGCCAAAAGTTTTTTTTTCCTCTGCATTTGCATCATCTTTGTTTGCGTCTTTGTTGGTGGCAAAAATGTGTTATATTAAGTCTCTCCCTCTTTCGCTCTCTGCTCTCATTTGTTTACAGAGGGCTATGATGTTTGCTTTTGATTTTATTTTCATATAACTATTTTATCTTAAGCATTTTTTCCCATTCCTGAAACTGCTATTTTGAGGAAATTGGATATTTTGTTTAAATGTTATTTTTTCTTTTTTTTGTTACATTTTGCAAGATGTCTCAAACTGAGCCTGCCTTTGATGTTACTGTAGGAACCAAGTTGCTTGAAAATCTACCAAAGCTAAGTGTGTATGTTGTAAATTAGCTGATCTTACTTCTTCAGCTCAAATATGTGGCACTTGTTTTGAAAAATTATTACATGCTGATAATGTTTCTATAAGTACAAATACATCTAGAAGAAGCCCACTTCTTGGGCTTTCAAGAATGAAGCTTCATTTGATCAAATTAGCAAAGCAGCAACTTGGTCTTCTTTGCATACTTTTACAAAATTTTACCATTTTGATGTTTGCTTCTTCGGAAGCAGCCTTTGGTAGAAAGGTTCTTCAGGCAGTTGTCTCAGTTCAGTTTTAATCTAGTGCCTTTGATCTGAGTTTTTTTTTTAAATTTTTAATGAAAACGTTATTTTTTTGGATTTCATTTCTCAGCAGATTTAGCTGCTGTTATTTTATCCCTCCCTCTCATGGATTCCACATCTTGGGTTTTATATTCCATATGTCATTAGCTCATGGACTCTTGCCACTTACATAAATTATGGTTTTCTTTTATGTAAGATCTTTCATAGTGGCAAGAGTCCATGAGACCATCCTATTTTTGTTAATGATTTTTGTATAAAGCACATTATTTTTTTCCTTTTCCTCTTTTTATATGGTTTTTTCTCCTTTTTCTCCAACATAGGTGTGTCCGGTCCACGGCGTCATCCTTACTTGTGGGATATTCTCTTCCCCAACAGGAAATGGCAAAGAGCCCAGCAAAGCTGGTCACATGATCCCTCCTAGGCTCCGCCTACCCCAGTCATTCTCTTTGCCGTTGTACAGGCAACATCTCCACGGAGATGGCTTAGAGTTTTTTAGTGTTTAACTGTAGTTTTTATTATTCAATCAAGAGTTTGTTATTTTAAAATAGTGCTGGTATGTACTATTTACTCAGAAACAGAAAAGAGATGAAGATTTCTGTTTGTATGAGGAAAATGATTTTAGCACCGTAACTAAAATCCATGGCTGTTCCACACAGGACTGTTGAGAGCAATTAACTTCAGTTGGGGGAACAGTGTGCAGTCTCTTGCTGCTTGAGGTATGACACATTCTAACAAGACGATGTAATGCTGGAAGCTGTCATTTTTCCCTATGGGATCCGGTAAGCCATGTTTATTACGATGGTAAATAAGGGCTTCATAAGGGCTTATTAAGATTGTAGACTTTTCTGGGCTAAATCGATTCATTTTTAAAACATATTTAGCCTTGAGGAATCATTTTATCTGGGTATATTGATATTATAATATCGGCAGGCACTGTATTAGACACCTTATTTCTCTGGGGCTTTCCCAAAGCATAAGCAGAGCCTCATTTTCGCGCCGGTGTGGCGCACTTGTTTTTGAGAGGCATGGCATGCAGTCGCATGTGAGAGGAGCTCTGATACTTAGAAAAGGCTTTCTGAAGGCGTCATTTGGTATCGTATTCCCCTTTGGGTTTGGTTGGGTCTCAGCAAAGCAGATACCAGGGACTGTAAAGGGGTTTAAGTGTTAAAACGGCTCCGGTTCCGTTATTTTAAGGGTTAAAGCTTCCAAATTTGGTGTGCAATACTTTTAAGGCTTTAAGACACTGTGGTGAAAATTTGGTGAATTTTGTACAATTCCTTCATGTTTTTTCGCAATTGCAGTAATAAAGTGTGTTCAGTTTAAAATTTAAAGTGACAGTAACGGTTTTATTTTAAAACGTTTTTTGTACTTTATTATCAAGTTTATGCCTGTTTAACATGTCTGAACTACCAGATAGACTGTGTTCTGAATGTGGGGAAGCCAGAATTCCTGTTCATTTAAATAAATGTGATTTATGTGATAATGACAATGATGCCCAAGATGATTCCTCAAGTGAGGGGAGTAAGCATGGTACTGCATCATTCCCTCCTTCGTCTACACGAGTCTTGCCCACTCAGGAGGCCCCTAGTACATCTAGCGCGCCAATACTCCTTACTATGCAACAATTAACGGCTGTAATGGATAATTCTGTCAAAAACATTTTAGCCAAAATGAACCCTTGTCAGCGTAAGCGTGGCTGCTCTGTTTTAGTTACTGAAGAGCATGACGACGCTGATATTAATATCTCTGAAGGGCCCCTAACCCAATCTGAGGGGGCCAGGGAGGTTTTGTCTGAGGGAGAAATTACTGATTCAGGGAACATTTCTCAACAGGCTGAACCTGATGTAATTGCATTTAAATTTAAGTTGGAACATCTCCGCATTCTGCTTAAGGAGGTATTATCCACTCTGGATGATTGTGAAAAGTTGGTCATCCCAGAGAAACTATGTAAAATGGACAAGTTCCTAGAGGTGCCGGAGCTCCCAGAAGCTTTTCCTATACCCAAGCGGGTGGCGGACATTGTTAATAAAGAATGGGAAAGGCCCGGTATTCCTTTCGTCCCTCCCCCCATATTTAAAAAATTGTTTCCTATGGTCGACCCCAGAAAGGACTTATGGCAGACAGTCCCCAAGGTCGAGGGAGCGGTTTCTACTTTAAACAAACGCACCACTATACCCATAGAGGATAGTTGTGCTTTCAAAGATCCTATGGATAAAAAATTAGAAGGTTTGCTTAAAAAGATGTTTGTTCAGCAGGGTTACCTTCTACAACCAATCTCATGCATTGTCCCTGTCACTACAGCCGCATGTTTCTGGTTTGATGAGCTGATAAAGGCGCTCGATAGTGATTCTCCTCCTTATGAGGAGATTATGGACAGAATCAATGCTCTCAAATTGGCTAATTCTTTCACCCTAGACGCCACTTTGCAATTGGCTAGGTTAGCGGCTAAGAATTCTGGGTTTGCTATTGTGGCGCGCAGAGCGCTTTGGTTGAAATCTTGGTCGGCTGATGCGTCCTCCAAGAACAAGCTACTAAACATTCCTTTCAAGGGGAAAACGCTGTTTGGCCCTGACTTGAAAGAGATTATCTCGGATATCACTGGGGGTAAGGGCCACGCCCTTCCTCAGGATCGGCCTTTCAAGGCGAAAAATAGACCTAATTTTCGTCCCTTTCGTAAAAACGGACCAGCCCAAAGTGCTACGTCCTCTAAGCAAGAGGGTAATACTTCTCAAGCCAAGCCAGCTTGGAGACCAATGCAAGGCTGGAACAAGGGAAAGCAGGCCAAGAAGCCTGCCACTGCTACCAAGACAGCATGAAATATTGGCCCCCGATCCGGGACCGGATCTGGTGGGGGGCAGACTCTCTCTCTTCGCTCAGGCTTGGGCAAGAGATGTTCTGGATCCTTGGGCGCTAGAAATAGTCTCCCAGGGTTATCTCCTGGAATTCAAGGGACTTCCCCCAAGGGGGAGGTTCCACAGGTCTCAGTTGTCTTCAGACCACATAAAAAGACAGGCGTTCTTACATTGTGTAGAAGACCTGTTAAAAATGGGAGTGATTCATCCTGTTCCAATAAGAGAACAAGGGATGGGGTTCTACTCCAATCTGTTCATAGTTCCCAAAAGAGAGGGAACGTTCAGACCAATCTTAGATCTCAAGATCTTAAACAAGTTTCTCAAGGTTCCATCTTTCAAGATGGAAACCATTCGAACTATTCTTCCTTCCATCCAGGAGGGTCAATTCATGACCACGGTGGATTTAAAGGATGCGTATCTACATATTCCTATCCACAAGGAACATCATCGGTTCCTAAGGTTTGCATTCCTGGACAAACATTACCAGTTCGTGGCGCTTCCTTTCGGATTAGCCACTGCTCCAAGGATTTTCACAAAGGTACTAGGGTCCCTTCTAGCGGTACTAAGACCAAGGGGCATTGCAGTAGTACCTTACCTGGACGACATTCTGATTCAAGCGTCGTCCCTTCCTCAAGCAAAGGCTCACACGGACATTGTCCTGGCCTTTCTCAGATCTCACGGCTGGAAAGTGAACGTGGAAAAGAGTTCTCTATCCCCGTCAACAAGGGTTCCCTTCTTGGGAACAATTATAGACTCCTTAGAAATGAGGATCTTTCTAACAGAGGCCAGAAAAACAAAACTTCTAGACTCTTGTCGGATACTTCATTCCGTTCCTCTTCCTTCCATAGCTCAGTGCATGGAAGTGATCGGGTTGATGGTAGCGGCAATGGACATAGTTCCTTTTGCGCGCATTCATCTAAGACCATTACAACTGTGCATGCTCAGTCAGTGGAATGGGGACTATACAGACTTGTCTCCGAAGATACAAGTAAATCAGAGGACCAGAGACTCACTCCGTTGGTGGCTGTCCCTGGACAATCTGTCTCAAGGGATGACGTTCCGCAGACCAGAGTGGGTCATTGTCACGACCGACGCCAGTCTGATGGGCTGGGGCGCGGTCTGGGGATCCCTGAAAGCTCAGGGTCTTTGGTCTCGGGAAGAATCTCTTCTACCGATAAATATTTTGGAACTGAGAGCGATATTCAATGCTCTCAAGGCCTGGCCTCGGCTAGCGAGGACCAAGTTCATACGGTTTCAATCAGACAACATGACAACTGTTGCGTACATCAACCATCAGGGGGGAACAAGGAGTTCCCTAGCGATGGAAGAAGTGACCAAAATCATTCTATGGGCGGAGTCTCACTCCTGCCACCTGTCTGCTATCCACATCCCAGGAGTGGAAAATTGGGAAGCGGATTTTCTGAGTCGTCAGACATTGCATCCGGGGGAGTGGGAACTCCATCCGGAAATCTTTGCCCAAGTCACTCACCTGTGGGGCATTCCAGACATGGATCTGATGGCCTCTCGTCAGAACTTCAAAGTTCCTTGCTACGGGGCCAGATCCAGGGATCCCAAGGCGGCTCTAGTGGATGCACTAGTAGCACCTTGGACCTTCAAACTAGCTTATGTGTTCCCGCCATTTCCTCTCATCCCCAGGCTGGTAGCCAGGATCAATCAGGAGAGGGCGTCGGTGATCTTGATAGCTCCTGCGTGGCCACGCAGGACTTGGTATGCAGATCTGGTGAATATGTCATCGGCTCCACCTTGGAAGCTACCTTTGAGACGAGACCTTCTTGTTCAGGGTCCGTTCGAACATCCGAATCTGGTTTCACTCCAGCTGACTGCTTGGGGATTGAACGCTTGATTTTATCGAAGCGAGGATTCTCAGATTCTGTTATCGATACTCTTGTTCAGGCCAGAAAGCCTGTAACTAGAAAGATTTTCCACAAAATTTGGAAAAAATATATCTGTTGGTGTGAATCTAAAGGATTCCCTTGGGACAAGGTTAAGATTCCTAGGATTCTATCCTTCCTTCAAGAAGGATTGGAAAAAGGATTATCTGCAAGTTCCCTGAAGGGACAGATTTCTGCCTTGTCGGTATTACTTCACAAAAAGCTGGCAGCTGTGCCAGATGTTCAAGCCTTTGTTCAGGCTCTGGTTAGAATCAAGCCTGTTTACAAACCTTTGACTCCTCCTTGGAGTCTCAATTTAGTTCTTTCAGTTCTTCAGGGGGTTCCGTTTGAACCCTTACATTCCGTTGATATTAAGTTATTATCTTGGAAAGGTTTGTTTTTAGTTGCGATTTCTTCTGCTAGAAGAGTCTCAGAATTATCTGCTCTGCAGTGTTCTCCTCCTTATCTGGTGTTCCATGCAGATAAGGTGGTTTTACGTACTAAACCTGGTTTTCTTCCAAAAGTTGTTTCTAACAAAAACATTAACCAGGAGATTATCGTACCTTCTCTGTGTCCGAAACCAGTTTCAAAGAAGGAACGTTTGTTGCACAATTTGGATGTTGTTCGCGCTCTAAAATTCTATTTAGATGCTACAAAGGATTTTAGACAAACATCTTCCTTGTTTGTTGTTTATTCAGGTAAAAGGAGAGGTCAAAAAGCAACTTCTACCTCTCTCTCTTTTTGGATTAAAAGCATCATCAGATTGGCTTACGAGACTGCCGGACGGCAGCCTCCCGAGAGAATCACAGCTCATTCCACTAGGGCTGTGGCTTCCACATGGGCCTTCAAGAACGAGGCTTCTGTTGATCAGATATGTAGGGCAGCGACTTGGTCTTCACTGCACACTTTTACCAAATTTTACAAGTTTGATACTTTTGCTTCTTCTGAGGCTATTTTTGGGAGAAAGGTTTTGCAAGCCGTGGTGCCTTCCATTTAGGTGACCTGATTTGCTCCCTCCCTTCATCCGTGTCCTAAAGCTTTGGTATTGGTTCCCACAAGTAAGGATGACGCCGTGGACCGGACACACCTATGTTGGAGAAAACAGAATTTATGTTTACCTGATAAATTTCTTTCTCCAACGGTGTGTCCGGTCCACGGCCCGCCCTGGTTTTTTTAATCAGGTCTGATAATTTATTTTCTTTAACTACAGTCACCACGGTACCATATGGTTTCTCCTATGCAAATATTCCTCCTTAACGTCGGTCGAATGACTGGGGTAGGCGGAGCCTAGGAGGGATCATGTGACCAGCTTTGCTGGGCTCTTTGCCATTTCCTGTTGGGGAAGAGAATATCCCACAAGTAAGGATGACGCCGTGGACCGGACACACCGTTGGAGAAAGAAATTTATCAGGTAAACATAAATTCTGTTTTTTTTTTTTACACCTCACTTCTTGGCTACACGTTAAACTAAGGTATGAGTGAGGTTGGAGGTGTATTTATAGGCATTTTGAGGTTTGGGAAACTTTGCCCCCTCCTGGTAGGAATGTATATCCCATACGTCACTAGCTCATGGACTCTTGCAACTATGAAAGAAATTAATTTATTTGGTAAGTACTTACATAAATTGTTTTTCTATGTTGTATACTGTAACAAAATAATGAGATGTATTTACATGTATGAATATTAAAGTGATACTAAACCCAATTTCTTTCTTTTATGATTTAAATAGAGCATGCATTTTTAAGCAACTTTCTAATTTACTCCTATTATCATTTTTTCTTTGTTCTCTTGGTATCTTTATTTGAAAGGCAGGAATGGAAGCTTAAAAGCGGGTCCATATTTTGTTCAGCTCCTGGGTAGCGCTTGCTGATTGGTGGCTAAATGTAGCCATTCAGCAAGAAGAACAAAAATAAAATGATAATAGGAGTAAATTAGAAAGTTGTTTATAATTGCATGATCTATTTGAATCATAAAAGAAAACATTTGGGTTTAGTATTACTTTAAAGCAATCACCAACTATTACTTGCTTGTTCATTCTGATGCTCGTATCTTTTAATTAGTGGGTGATCCAGTTTCCTCTTTTTGGGATTTCACTTCAAAAGAATGGATAGTTTTGCATTTGACTTTTTTGCAACATCAAAACTTTTATTTGTTTTTTTGTTTTTTCTCCCAAACACAAAAGTACAGTGATTTTGTAGGAACATTACAAAAATATTTTAGTTATATTAACAATGAAAAATATCATTCAGCTCTGCTTATTTTGAAAATAAAATTGTTAGGCAGTACTTTTTTTTTTTTTTTTTTCTTCACAAAAGCTGAAAAAAGCAGAGCCTCCAAAATATGTAAAATATGTTATATATTATGATATTATTTTTTTTCTTGTAGGTTCCAGATCAGTATGGAACAATCAGAGCTGTAGCTGAAGGAAAATCAGATCAGTTTTTAATTGGAACATCACGAAACTTTATCTTACGTGGCACATTTAATGATGGCTTCCAAGTTGAGGTTCAGGTAAATTTTCTTCTAGATTTTTTAGTTAGTGTGTTTTAATATTTATAATTATTTTTTTTATTATTTTATAATTCACTTTTGTATTAATGTCAGTTAGTTTTGGCAACTTCATAATCCTTTGTCATTTTTAAAGGGTCATACAGATGAACTTTGGGGATTAGCAACACATCCCTTTAAAGACTTGCTTTTAACATGTGCTCAGGATAAACAGGTTTGTTTGTGGAACTCAGTGGACCACACTCTTGAATGGACCAGACTCCTTGATGTAAGTCTCGTTTTATTATAATATACAAAATATTTTAAACTCCTAATTCAGTTTGCATTTGTATCATATTTATAAGTTAGAATGATATATTGGTTTGTAGTTGCTAATGTATCATATAGCCTTCTTAAAAAAAAACAAAAAACTCTAAATTCTGAAGGTTTTCATGTTTTTATAATGGATATTTGAAATTTTTTTCTGACGAATCCCAATGTAGAGACTTTTTTTTTTATTTGTACAAAAGTGTGTTTCTCCAACATTGGTGTGTCCGGTCCACGGCGTCATCCATAACTTGTGGGAATATTCTCTTCCCCAACAGGAAATGGCAAAGAGCACAGCAAAAGCTGTCCATATAGTCCCTCCTAGGCTCCGCCCACCCCAGTCATTCTCTTTGCCGTTGCACAGGCAACATCTCCACGGAGATGGTGAAGAGTATGTGGTGATTAGTTGTAGTTTTTTATTCTACTATCAAGAGTTTGTTATTTTAAAATAGTGCTGGTATGTACTATTTACTCTGAAACAGAAAAAGATGAAGAGTTCTGTTTGTGAGAGGAATATGATTTTAGCAGCAGTAACTAAAATCGTTTGCTGTTTCCACATAGGACTGTTGAGATGATATAACTTCACTTGGGGGAAACAGTTAGCAGACTTTTCTGCTTAAGGTATGACTAGCCATTTTTCTAACAAGACTGTGTAATGCTGGAAGGCTGTCATTTCCCCTCATTGGGACCGGTAAGCCATTTTCTTAATCTAAAACAAACAGAATAAGGGCTTAATGTGGGCTATAAAACTGGTAGACATTTTTATGGGCAAGATCGATTGCTTTATTTGTGCTTTTTATAAAGATTGATGTTGATATTCACTCTTATAAAATTTGGGGAACGTTTTTTTAACATCCGGCACTGGTTTAGACACCTTTTCAGTCAGGGAGGGACTTCCCTGTAGTAGGCTGAGCCTCATTTTCGCGCCATTACTGCACAGTTTCTTTTGAGAGCAGGACATGCAGCTGCATGTGTGTGGGTCTGAAAGTATTTGAAAAGGTTCCTAGAAGGCTTCATTTGGTATCGTATACCCCCTGGGTTTGGTAAAGTCGCAGCAAAGGCTGTAGCTGGGACTGTAGAGGGGTTAAAACTTTAACCGGTTCCGGTTTCTTAATTTTAAGGGTTAAAGGTCTCAAATTTGGGGTGCAATGCTTTGAATGCTTTAAGACACTGTGGTGAAAATTTGGTTAAATTTGAACAATTCCTTCATAGTTTTTCACATATTCAGTAATAAAGTGTGCACTGTTTAAAATTTAAAGAGACAGTAACGGTTTTGTTTAAAAACGGTTTTTGTACTTTATTGACAAGTTTAAGCCTGTTTAACATGTCTGTGCCTTCAGATAAGCTATGTTCTGTATGTATGGAAGCCAATGTGTCTCCCCCTTCAAAATTGTGTGATAATTGTGCCATAGCGTCCAAACAAAGTAAGGACAGTACTGCCACAGATAGTAAAGTTGCCCAAGATGATTCATCAGATGAAGGGAGTAGACATAGTTCTACATCATCTCCTTCTGTGTCTACACCAGTTTTGCCCACGCAGGAGGCCCCTAGTACTTCTAGCGCGCCAATGCTTATTACTATGCAACAATTGACGGCAGTAATGGATAACTCCATAGCAAATATTTTATCCAAAATGCCTGCATATCAGAGAAAGCGCGATTGCTCTGTTTTAAACACTGTAGAGCAGGAGGGCGCTGATAATTGCTCTGTCATACCCTCACACCAATCTGAAGGGGCCGTGAGGGAGGTTTTGTCAGATGGGGAAATTTCAGATTCAGGTAGAATTTCTCAACAGGCAGAACCTGATGTTGTGACATTTAAATTTAAATTAGAGCATCTCCGCGCACTGCTTATCTACTCTGGATGATTGTGACAACCTGGTCATTCCAGAAAAATTGTGCAAGATGGACAAGTTCCTAGAGGTTCCGGTGCACCCCGACGCTTTTCCTATACCCAAGCAGGTAGCGGACATAGTGAATAAGGATAACAACAAAATAGAGGGGGCGCTAAAGGTGCAGGGGTAACTCAGTGCAAAAAATGAATCACTATGCGTAGATAATACAGAACAATTCAAATATCACAAGGAAGTGAATAAGGAGTGGGAGAAGCCCGGCATACCTTTTGTTCCCCCTCCTATATTTAAGAAATTATTTCCTATGGTCGACCCCAGAAAGGACTTATGGCAGACAGTCCCTAAGGTCGAGGGGGCAGTTTCTACACTAGCCAAGCGCACTACTATTCCTATCGAGGATAATTGTGCTTTCAAAGATCCTATGGATAAAAAATTGGAGGGTTTGCTTAAAAGATTTTTGTACAGCAAGGTTACCTCCTGCAACCTATTTCGTGCATTATTCCTGTCACTACAGCAGCGTGGTTCTGGTTCGAAGAACTAGAAAAGTCGCTCAGTAGAGAGACTCCGTATGAGGAGGTTATGGACAGGGTTCACGCACTCAAGTTAGCTAATTCCTTTATTTTAGATGCCGCTTTGCAGTTAGCTAGATTAGCGGCGAAAAATTCTGGGTTTGCAATTGTGGCGCGCAGAGCGCTCTGGCTAAAGTATTGGTGAGCGGATGTATCTTCCAAGACAAAATTGCTTAATATCCCTTTCAAGGGTAAAACTCTTGTTGGGCCAGAATTGAAAGAGATTATCTCAGACATCACTGGGGGTAAGGGCCACACCCTCCCACAAGATAGGCTTTTCAAAGCCAAGAATAAGTCTAATTTTCGTTCCTTTCGCAATTTCAGGAACGGACTGGCCTCCAACTCTGCAGCCTCTAGACAAGAGGGTAATGCTTCGCAAACCAAACCAGCTTGGAAACCGATGCAAGGCTGGAACAAGGGTAAGCAGGCCAAGAAGCCTGCTGCTGCTAACAAGACAGCATGAAGGAGTAGCCCCCGATCCGGGACCGGATCTAGTAGGGGGCAGACTCTCTCTCTTCGCTCAGGCTTGGGCAAGAGATGTTCAGGATCCCTGGGCACTAGAAATAGTTTCTCAGGGTTATCTTCTGGAATTCAAGGAACTACCCCCAAGGGGAAGGTTCCACATGTCTCACTTATCCTCAAACCAAATAAAGAGACAGGCATTCTTACATTGTGTAGAAGACCTGTTAAAAATGGGAGTGATACACCCAGTTCCAACGGCGGAACAAGGAATGGGGTTTTACTCAAATCTGTTTGTGGTTCCCAAAAAAGAGGGAACTTTCAGACCAATTCTGGATTTAAAGTTCCTAAACAAATTTCTCAGAGTGCCATCGTTCAAAATGGAAACCATTCGAACGATTTTACCTACAATCCAGGAGGGTCAATTTATGACTACCGTGGATCTAAAGGATGCGTATCTACTTATTCCTATCCACAAAGATCATCATCAGTTCCTAAGGTTCGCCTTTCTGGACAAACATTACCAGTTTGTGGCTCTCCCATTCGGGCTAGCCACTGCTCCAAGGATTTTCACAAAGGTACTCGGTTCCCTTCTAGCGGTTCTAAGACCAAGGGGCATTGCAGTGGCACCTTACTTGGACGACATTCTGATACAAGCGTCGTCTCTTTCAAAGGCAAAGGCTCACACAGACATCGTTCTGGCCTTTCTCAGATCTCACGGATGGAAAGTGAACATAGAAAAGAGTTCCCTGTCTCCGTCGACAAGAGTTCCTTTCTTGGGGACAATAATAGATTCTTTAGAAATGAAGATTTTCCTGACAGATGTCAGAAAGTCGAAGCTTCTAAACACTTGTCAAGTTCTTCACTCTGTTCCACGACCTTCCATAGCTCAGTGCATGGAAGTAGTAGGGTTGATGGTTGCAGCAATGGACGTTCAGACCAATCTTAGATCTCAAGATCTTAAACAAGTTTCTCAAGGTTCCATCTTTCAAGATGGAAACCATTCGAACTATTCTTCCTTCCATCCAGGAGGGTCAATTCATGACCACGGTGGATTTAAAGGATGCGTATCTACATATTCCTATCCACAAGGAACATCATCGGTTCCTAAGGTTTGCATTCCTGGACAAACATTACCAGTTCGTGGCGCTTCCTTTCGGATTAGCCACTGCTCCAAGGATTTTCACAAAGGTACTAGGGTCCCTTCTAGCGGTACTAAGACCAAGGGGCATTGCAGTAGTACCTTACCTGGACGACATTCTGATTCAAGCGTCGTCCCTTCCTCAAGCAAAGGCTCACACGGACATTGTCCTGGCCTTTCTCAGATCTCACGGCTGGAAAGTGAACGTGGAAAAGAGTTCTCTATCCCCGTCAACAAGGGTTCCCTTCTTGGGAACAATTATAGACTCCTTAGAAATGAGGATCTTTCTAACAGAGGCCAGAAAAACAAAACTTCTAGACTCTTGTCGGATACTTCATTCCGTTCCTCTTCCTTCCATAGCTCAGTGCATGGAAGTGATCGGGTTGATGGTAGCGGCAATGGACATAGTTCCTTTTGCGCGCATTCATCTAAGACCATTACAACTGTGCATGCTGAAACAGTGGAATGGGGACTATACAGACTTGTCTCCAGTGATTCAAGTAGATCAGAAGACCAGAGACTCACTCCGTTGGTGGCTAACCCAGGATCACCTGTCCCAGGGAATGAGCTTCCGCAGACCAGAGTGGGTCATCTTCATGACCGACGCCAGTCTAGTGGGCTGGGGCGCGGTCTGGGACTCCCTGAAAGCTCAGGGGCTATGGTCTCGGGAAGAGTCTCTTCTGCCGATAAACATTCTGGAACTGAGAGCGATATTCAATACTCTCAGGGCTTGGCCTCAACTAGCAAGGGCCAGATTCATAAGATTCCAATCAGACAACATGACGACTGTTGCTTACATCAACCATCAGGGGGGAACAAGGAGTTCCCTGGCGATGAGAGAAGTGACCAAAATCATAAAATGGGCGGAGGATCACTCCTGCCACCTATCTGCGATCCACATCCCAGGAGTGGAAAACTGGGAGGCGGATTATCTGAGTCGTCAGACATTCCATCCGGTGGAGTGGGAACTCCACCCGGAGATATTTGCCCAGTTGACTCAATTATGGGGCATTCCAGACATGGATCTGATGGCGTCTCGTCAGAACTTCAAGGTTCCTTGCTACGGGTCCAGATCCAGGGATCCCAAGGCGACTCTAGTGGATGCATTAGTAGCGCCTTGGACCTTCAACCTAGCTTATGTGTTTCCACCGTTTCCTCTCATTCCCAGGCTGGTAGCCAGGATCAAGCAGGAGAGGGCCTCGGTGATCTTGATAGCTCCTGCGTGGCCACGCAGGACTTGGTATGCAGACCTGGTGAATATGTCATCGGCTCCACCATGGAAGCTACCTTTGAGACAGGATCTTCTAGTACAAGGTCCATTCGAACATCCAAATCAAGTTTCCCTCCAGCTGACGGCTTGGAAATTGAACGCTTGATTTTATCTAAGCGTGGGTTTTCGGATTCTGTAATAGATACTCTGGTACAAGCCAGGAAACCTGTAACTAGAAAAATTTACCATAAAATATGGAAAAGATATATCTGTTGGTGTGAATCCAAGGGATTCTCATGGAGTAAGATCAAAATTCCTAGGATCCTTTCTTTTCTCCAAGAAGGTTTGGATAAGGGATTATCAGCGAGTTCTCTAAAGGGACAGATTTCTGCTTTATCTGTCTTGTTACACAAACGACTGGCAGCTGTGCCTGATGTTCAGGCTTTGGTCAGGATCAAGCCTGTTTACAGACCTTTGACTCCTCCCTGGAGTCTGAATTTAGTTCTTTCAGTTCTTCAAGGGGTTCCGTTTGAACCTCTACATTCCATAGATATCAAGATGTTATCTTGGAAAGTTCTGTTTTTGGGTGCTATTTCTTCTGCTAGAAGAGTTTCTGAGTTATCTGCTTTGCAGTATAATCCGCCCTATCTGGTGTTCCATTCAGATAAGGTTGTTTTGCGTACTAAACCTGGTTTCCTTCCAAAGGTTGTTTCCAACAAGAATATTAACCAGGAAATAGTTGTGCCTTCTTTGTGTCCGAATCCAGTTTCAAAGAAGGAACGTTTGCTACACAATTTAGATGTAGTTCGTGCTTTAAAGTTCTATTTAGAAGCAACAAAGGATTTCAGACAAACGTCTTCTCTGTTTGTCGTTTATTCTGGCAAGAGGAGAGGTCAAAAAGCTACTACTACCTCTCTTTCCTTTTGGCTGAAAAGCATCATCCGATTGGCTTACGAGACTGCCGGACGGCAGCCTCCTGAGCGCATCACAGCTCACTCTACTAGGGCTGTGGCTTCCACATGGGCCTTCAAGAATGAGGCTTCTGTTGATCAGATATGTAAGGCAGCGACTTGGTCTTCCCTGCACATTTTTGCCAAATTCTACAAATTTGATACTTTTGCTTCTTCGGAGGCTATTTTTGGGAGAAAGGTTTTGCAAGCCGTGGTGCCTTCTGTTTAGGTAACCTGATTGGCTCCCTCCCTTCATCCGTGTCCTAAAGCTTTGGTATTGGTTCCCACAAGTTATGGATGACGCCGTGGACCGGACACACCAATGTTGGAGAAAACAGAATTTATGCTTACCTGATAAATTACTTTCTCCAACGGTGTGTCCGGTCCACGGCCCGCCCTGGTTTTTTAATCAGGTTTGATGAATTTCTTTCTTTAACTACAGTCACCACGGCACCTTATGGTTTCTCCTGTTTTTTTCTCCTGTCCGTCGGTCGAATGACTTGGGTGGGCGGAGCCTAGGAGGGACTATATGGACAGCTTTTGCTGTGCTCTTTGCCATTTCCTGTTGGGGAAGAGAATATTCCCACAAGTTATGGATGACGCCGTGGACCGGACACACCGTTGGAGAAAGTAATTTATCAGGTAAGCATAAATTCTGTTTTTTCTAATTGTTACACTTTGTGTGGTTTAACTTTTATCATAGATATAGTTATCTTTTTAGATATGTTTTTTATTTTTTTTATTTGTATTAAACACTTTTAGATACCTTTTAATAATTCCTTAAACTTTAATGATTTGTATATGAAGTTTTGCAAACTTCTACTTCTCTGCTTAAAAGTATGGACTTCCTTTTCTCCATAAAAAAAATGTTTTGACACATTAAAAAGATTGTTTTATATGCATGATAATTGTGTTGTTTTGCTTTGTTTTTTAATAATGTTTACTCCTGGTCTACCACCCTTTGTACTTTTTGTTAGATCTATAGACAGTTTGATCAGTATTGTTCTACTCAAGAAAATTGTAGTGATTGCTTCTTGAGTATATGCATGGATGTTAATAAGAGAGAGATATAATTATAAACAAAGCTGCCATGACATTTGTGGTATAATGTACACATCACACACATATTGTTTTTTGTTAACTTTGTAGTGTTGGGACAATCATGAATAGTACAAATTCCTATAAATTACATGTGTATTGCAAATAAATCATAACTGTTTTTTTATTGGTACAGGAAACGGGACACTGTGCAGATTTTCATCCAAGTGGAATAGTAGTAGCAATTGGAACACATTCTGGAAGGTATTTTTAGTTTAGGAAGAAAAAAACATCCTGACATTTTGTTTTTGGTGTAGTGACATTATTTACTCTCTTTATATTCTGAAATATACTTCTCAGTTAAATTTACTTCTAATTGCTAGAACAGAAGTATATTAATAATAAACTATCTTCAAGGCTTATTCTTATTTCACATTATTAGCATGCCCTCTAATTATTGGATGACTCGCTTGAGTGTTGATAACGTTTTATTATTTTTGATTTCATTCTTCATCCTGGAAACGGAGGTGGGGGGCGCTTGATACTGCAAATTAGTTGAAGTAATGTGTCAAAGTATATTATTACACTTATGTTTGCATATAGGTTAAATACATGGTTAAAGCCAACCCCAGAGCAGCGATGCACTACTGGGATCTAACTGAACACATCTGCTGTGCCATTAGAAAGAAACAATGGTCCGTAGCCACCAATCGCCAGCTAGCTCCAAGTAGTGCAATGCTGCGCCTGAGCATACTTAGTTTTGCATTTTCAGTATAAGATACTAACGGCTAGATTTAGAGTTTGGCGTTAGCCGTCAAAACCAGCGTTAGGGGCTCCTAACGCTGGTTTTGGGCTACCGCTGGTATTTAGAGTCAGTCAGGAAAGGGTCTAACGCTCACTTTGCAGCCTCGAATTTTCCATACCGCAGATCCCCTTACGTCAATTGCGTATCCTATCTTTTCAATGGGATCTTTCTAACGCTGGTATTTAGAGTCGTGGCTGAAGTGAGCGTTAGAAATCTAACGACAAAACTCCAGCCGCAGCAAAAAGCCAGGAGTTAAGAGCTTTCTGGGCTAACGCCGGTTCATAAAGCTCTTAACTACTGTGCTCTAAAGTACACCAACACCCATAAACTACCTATGTACCCCTAAACCGAGGTCCCCCCCACATCGCCGCCACTCTATTAAAATTTTTTAACCCCTAATCTGCCCGAACGCACACCGCCGCCACCTACGTTATCCCTATGTACCCCTAATCTGCTGCCCCTAACACCGCCGACCCCTATATTATATTTATTAACCCCTAATCTGCCACCCCAAACGTCGCCGCCACCTACCTACCCTTATTAACCCCTAATCTGACGACCAGACCTCACCGCTACTATAATAGTTATTAACCCCTAATCCGCCTCACTCCCGCCTCAAAAACCCTATAATAAATAGTATTAACCCCTAATCTGCCCTACCTAACATCACCGACACCTAACTTCAAGTATTAACCCCTAATCTGCCGACCGGACCTCGCCAACACTGTAATAAATGTATTAACCCCTAAAGCTAAGTCTAACCCTAACACTAACACCCCCCTAAATTAAATATAATTTAAATCTAACAAAATAAATTAACTCTTATTAAATAAATTATTCCTATTTAAAGCTAAATACTTACCTGTAAAATAAATCCTAATATAGCTACAATATAAATTATAATTATATTGTAGCTATTTTAGGATTAATATTTATTTTACAGGCAACTTTGTATTTATTTTAACCAGGTACAATAGCTATTAAATAGTTAATAACTATTTAATAGTTACCTAGTTAAAATAATTACAAAATTACCTGTAAAATAAATCCTAACCTAAGTTACAATTAAACCTAACACTACACTATCAATAAATTAATTAAATAAAATACCTACAATTATCTACAATTAAATAAACTAACTAAACTACAAAAAATAAAAAAAAGAACTAAGTTACAAAAAAATAAAAAAATATTTACAAACATTATAAAAATATTACAACAATTTTAAGCTAATTAAACCTACCCCAAAATAAAAAAATGCCCTACCCTATTCTAAAATACAAATAGAAAAGATCTTTTACCTTACCAGCCCTTAAAAGGGCCTTTTGCGGGGCATGCCCCAAATAATTCAGCTCTTTTGCCTGTAAAAAAAAAAAAAACATACAATACCCCCCCCCACATTACAACCCACCACCCACATACCCCTAATCTAACCCAAACCCCCCTTAAATAAACCTAACACTAAGACACTGAAGATCTTCCTACCTTGTCTTCACCACGCCGGGTATCACCGATCGGACCAGGCTCCGAAGTCTTCATCCAAGCCCAAGCGGGGGCTGAATACGTCCATCCTCCGGCTGAAGTCTTGATCCAAGCGGCGGCTGAAGAGGTCCATCATCGGGCAGAAGTCTTCATCCTATCCGGGCAGAAGAGGAGATCCGGACCGGTAGACATCTTCATCCAAGTGGCATCTTCTATCTTCTTCCATCCGACGACGAGCGGCTCCATCTTCAAGACCTCCGGCGCGGATCCATCCTCTTCTTCCGACGTCCTAACACAGAATGAAGGTTCCATTAAGGGACGTCATCCAAGATTGCGTCCCTCGAATTCCGATTGGCTGATAGGATTCTATCAGACAATCGAAATTAAGGTAGGAAAATTCTGATTGGCTGATGGAATCAGCCAATCAGATTCAAGTTCATTCCGATTGGCTGATTGGATCAGCCAATCAGATTGAGCTGAACAGCCAATAGAATGCAAGCTCAATCTGATTGGCTGATTGGATCAGCCAATCGGATTAACCTTGAATCTGATTGGCTGATTCCATCAGCCAATCAAAATTTCCCTACCTTAATTCTGATTGGCTGATAGAATCCTATCAGCCAATAGGAATTCGAGGGACGCAATCGAGGATTACAGGCAAAAGAGCTGAATTCTTTGGGGCATGCCCCGCAAAAGGCCCGGTAAGGTAAAAGAGCTTTTTTATTTGTATTTTAGAATAGGGTAGGGCATTTTTTTATTTTGGGGGGCTTTGTTATTTTATTAGGGGGCTTAGAGTAGGTGTAATTAGCTTAAAATTGTTGTAATATTTTTATAATGTTTGTAAATATTTTTTTATTTTTTGTACTTTAGTTAGTTTATTTAATTGTATTTATTTGTAGGTATTGTATTTAATTAATTTATTGATAGTGTAGTGTTAGGTTTAATTGTAACTTAGGTTAGGATTTATTTTATAGGTAATTTTGTAATTCTTTTAACTAGGTAACTATTAAATAGTTATTAACTATTTAATAGCTATTGTACCTGGTTAAAATAAATACAAAGTTGCCTGTAAAAGAAATATTAATCCTAAAATAGCTAGAATATAATTATAATTTATGTTGTAGCTATATTAGGATTTATTTTACAGGTAAGTATTTAGCTTTAAATAGGAATAATTTATTTAATAAGAGTTAATTTATTTCGTTAGATTTAAATTATATTTAACTTAGGGGGGTGTTAGTGTTAGGGTTAGACTTCGCTTTAGGGGTTAATACATTTATTAGAGTAGCGGTGAGGTCCAGTCGGCAGATTAGGGGTTAATAATTGTAGGTAGGTGGAGGCGACGTTGGGGGCGGCAGATTAGGAGTTAATAAATATAATATAGGGGTCGGCGATGTTAGGGGCAGCAGATTAGGGGTACATAGGGATAATGTAGGTTGCCGCGGTGTACGGAGCGGCAGATTAGGGGTTAAAAAAAATATGCAGGTGTCAGCGATAGCGGGGGCCGCAAATTAGGGGTTAATAAGTGTAAGGTTAGGGGTGTTTAGACTCGGGGTACATGTTAGGGTGTTAGGTGCAGACTTAGGAAGTGTTTCCCCATAGGAAACAATGGGGCTGCGTTAGGAACTGAACGCTGCTTTTTTGCAGGTTTTTTTCAGCTCAAATTGCCCCATTGTTTCCTATGGGGGAATCGTGCAAGAGCACGTTTTTGAAGCTGGCCGCGTCCGTAAGCACCGCTGGTATTGAGAGTTGCAGTGGCGGTAAATATGCCACTGTGAACTCTAAATACCAGCGGTATTTAAAAGGTGCGGGGGGAAAAAAGCCAGCGTTAGCTACGCGGGTCGTTACTGACAAAACTCTAAATCTAGCCATAAGAACATAGAAAATGTCATAATAAAAGTAAATTTAAAAAAATGACAGGTTCTATCTGAATAATGAGTCTAATTTGACTTCTATGTCCCTTTAGTTTTGAGTAAACCGTCCTTGTTAGGAAGCTTTTGTCATACTACTATGCAGATCTCTCCTGTCATTAACATGCTGAAAATGTTTTACCTACTTTTACTTTTTTTTTTTTTTTGTGTAACTGCTTTTTAAGATCAGGCTGTTTTGGCTAATACAGCTTTATTCGTTTGTAGATGGTTTGTTCTGGATGCAGAAACCAGAGATCTTGTTTCTATACATACAGATGGAAATGAACAGCTCTCTGTGATGCGATATTCAGTTGGTATGTAAATTGTATTTTTCTCCATTATAAAAAAGCATTGTGTTTTTTTTTTTTGTTTTTTTTAAGGGGCATTCCAACCAAAATTGCAATCAACATGAATGCATTTCAGTTTTGAATAGAAGCATTTTTCTAATATACCTGTTTAGCAAAAATACTTCTAATAAAAGCTATAACCGTTTCAAAAGTGTATTTAAGTATGCACCGTGCACCAGCATTTTAAACACAGCACTT
Organism: Bombina bombina; assembly: GCF_027579735.1. Classification (NCBI taxonomy): domain Eukaryota; kingdom Metazoa; phylum Chordata; class Amphibia; order Anura; family Bombinatoridae; genus Bombina; species Bombina bombina. The sequence goes on along the minus strand of NC_069502.1, from coordinate 1,100,860,485 downwards.
GCCCAGAGAGTCTAAGGTGCTTGTACCACCTGGTAATGACTCCATTTTTGAATTGCTGACATGATACAAGCCCCACTTGCGCTCTGAGCAGCTAGCGTATTTAAAATGCTGATACACTGAGAATATCTAGCTATACCTCATGCACGTGTAGGGAAAAATGTTGACACTAAAACAGTGATAACTTTTACTAGAAGCATTTTTGCCAATAGATGTATATTGCATATGTTTTTCTATTCAAAGATGTCATTTATCTATGTGCATTTAAATTTTGACCGGAGTTTCCCATAAAGTACCTAATTTCACTGACATATTTAAATAAAGTATATAAATTATACTTTGTGGTCTCATATGATTGCACTTGTAAAAGTCATCAGATGGAGCATATAATCAATTGTTTTCCTTTTTATTAGATGGAACTCTGCTTGCAGTGGGTTCTCACGATAACTTTATTTACCTCTACACTGTATCAGAGAATGGGAGAAAATATAGTAGATATGGAAAGTGCACTGTAAGTAATATGTCTGCATTGTCAATTTAGTTGAGCTTTAATCTATTATGCTGTCATTTATAGCACAAAGTTCATTTAGGTATAATTGTAAACTGTGTAAGGGAAAAGACCATTAATTGCCCGGCTATAAAACTGAAGAAGTTTAGTACACACTGACTTCAGTTATAAGAAACCCATCTATATAAATTATTTGTAACAATTAAGCTGTATAATGTGTTCTAAATAATTCACTGGACAGTTAATTATATTTAGAGTTACTCTTTGAACTCCTATTTTGTGCGGAGAGCATGTCTGTAGCCGTACTACTGTTTAAAGAGAAAAATAAAAAGCAATAGCCCTATAGAGCTTTATTTAACAATAGTTGTATACTTTGAACAGCAAACAAAAGTCTGCACATGGTAGTGATGAAGTGATCATCTCTATCCTAGCAAACTTTTTAAAAGACACCGTAAAGCCCCCACTTAAAAAAAAATTAAAAAAAATTGAAAATTGCTGCTTTACATCATTTCTCTGTAGACGCTACTACCCATCAAAATCACACTTCAGTATTACCTGAGAAAGTTCCTTCTGTTAGTATCTGTTGCTAATGTTGTGGTTAGGATACTGACCTCCCTAATAATATGGTTAGGATACTGACCTCCCTAATAATATGGTTAGGATACTGACCTCCCTAATAATATGGTTAGGATACTGACCTCCCTAATATTAAAGGGACAGTAAAGTCATAATTAGACAGTCATGACTTAGAAGTAAATTAGAAAGTTGTTTAAATTTGTATGCTCTATTTATTTAGTTTGCTTCCTTCTCTTATCTTTTTGTCGAAAGGTTTATATAGGAAAGCCCAAATATATATATATATATATATATATATATGTATGTGTGTATATATATATATATATATATATTATTTTTTCTTCAACTTTTACTAATCCCTTAACAGTAATATTGTGTTACTAGCTATTTATGTTAAACTGAAACTAAATTAAATCTGTGCTAAATTCTTGTGCATCAAAACTGTCCTTCCTCCTAGATTCCTAATAAATAGTATAACATTAGAGCATAATCATGGTCTGCCTTCTTATTAATTGCACAAAATGAAAAAGACCTGATAGTCAAAATTAAAGTTGTATAATTCAGATAGTGTACAAGTTACAAATCTTCTTCTGTGGAGGGAGCCTTAGACTCCAGTAGCTTCAGCCACTCTATGGTTAAACTCTTTGATAAACCAATTTTGTTCTAAATAACTAGAAGTACAGTAGATGGTTTGAACAAAAAATGAACGCATATATCTTTGTGTAAGAGATATCCAGACAGTGGGCTCCATTTACCAAACAGTGGGTGGACACAGTTAACTCATGAACCTTGCCGCCCATCCTCGAAGCGAGCGGACAGCATCCTCTGCCTACATTTAACATTGCACAAGCTGCTTGTGTGCTAAAGCGGGGTCTGTCACCCATCCCAATCAGATCTGATCAAGATGAAACCTGCCACACTATAGATGGCTGAGTGGTACGTAGAAGTGGTCTTAAAACTGCTGCTACTTAAGCGAGCCTGAAATGCTGGGGCTCCAAAGGTGCTCATGCAGCTTGATAAATGTAGCCCAGTGTGTGCAATTAGTAGTAAGTAAAGGCAGAATTGTAAGTGTTCTCTGCTGCTGCACCCCCTGCTACATATTTTGGTGAAGTTGTATATAAAATAGCTAATAACTAATTTAATCTAAACCAAGTTTTAAACCTTTATACAGGTTCTGTGATTAGGACTATACTTAAAGGGACTTGAAACCCACAAGTTTTTCCTTCATTATTTAGATAGAGCAAAATAAAAAAATTCCATTGTATTTCTATTATCAAATGTATTATGTTCTCTTTGTATCTTATATTGAAATGCAGGTATGTATGTTTTGTAGTGTGCACATATCTATAGCACTATATTGCACAGAGGGAAATTAAACACTAAATAAATGCTAGATAAAATTATGCATCCACAGAAAAGATTTTTTTAAAGTTAAGTGACAAAATGTAAAGTTTTAGTGTCTATAAAACGATGGGAGCTGCCATGTTGTAACTTAGGTTACTTTCTCTGCTGTGGCCAATTAGTTATTAATAGGTCACTAGAGTGCGCACTGGCTGTGTGGAATGTAACCATGTTCTGCACTTCCATTTCTAACAGGAACTGAAAAGCTCACAATCTCAGAATGGAATTACAGGAAAAGGGTGACAAAATAAATAAAAGTATATTGCTGAGTGTGTGTGTGTGATATATTTCTTTCATGTAATTAGCAAGAGTCCATGAGCTAGTGACGTATGGGATATACATTCCTACCAGGAGGGGCAAAGTTTCCCAAACCTCAAAATGCCTATAAATACACCCCTCACCACACCCACAAATCAGTTTTACAAACTTTGCCTCCTATGGAGGTGGTGAAGTAAGTTTGTGCTAGATTCTACGTTGATATGCGCTCCGCAGCAAGTTGGAGCCCGGTTTTCCTCTCAGCGTGCAGTGAATGTCAGAGGGATGTGAGGAGAGTATTGCCTATTTGAATTCAATGATCTCCTTCTACGGGGTCTATTTCATAGGTTCTCTGTTATCGGTCGTAGAGATTCATCTCTTACCTCCCTTTTCAGATCGACGATATACTCTTATATATACCATTACCTCTACTGATTCTCGTTTCAGTACTGGTTTTGCTTTCTACTACATGTAGATGAGTGTCCTGGGGTAAGTAAGTCTTATTTTCTGTGACACTCTAAGCTATGGTTGGGCACTTTTATATAAAGTTCTAAATATATGTATTCAAACATTTATTTGCCTTGACTCAGGATGTTCAACGTTCCTTATTTCAGACAGTCAGTTTCATATTTGGGATAATGCATATGAATAAATCAATTTTTCTCCAACATAGGTGTGTCCGGTCCACGGCGTCATCCTTACTTGTGGGATATTCTCCTCCCCAACAGGAAATGGCAAAGAGCCCAGCAAAGCTGGCCATATAGTCCCTCCCAGGCTCCGCCTACCCCAGTCATTCTCTTTGCCGTTGCACAGGCAACATCTCCACGGAGATGGCTAAGAGTTTTTTTGGTGTTTAAATGTAGTTTTATTCTTCAATCAAGAGTTTGTTATTTTAAAATAGTGCTGGTATGTACTATTTACTCTGAAACAGAAAAGAGATGAAGATTTCTGTTTGTAAGAGGAAAATGATTTTAGCAACCGTTACTAAAATCGATGGCTGTTTCCACACAGGACTGTTGAGATGAATTAACTTCAGTTGGGGGAAACAGTGAGCAGACTTTTGCTGCTTGAGGTATGACACATTTCTAACAAGACTTGGTAATGCTGGAAGCTGTCATTTTCCCTATGGGAACCGGTAAGCCATTTTCTTAGTTTAGTATAAGAATAAAGGGCTTCATTAGGGCTTAAAAAACTGGTAGACATTTTTCTGGGCTAAAACGATTACTTTACTAAGCATATTTGGCAGATTATAACTATTAATAGTTATTATAATCTTGGGGATTGTTTTAAAAAAACGGCAGGCACTGTATTGGACACCTTTTTCACTGGGGGCCTTTTCTAGTCATAGGCAGAGCCTCATTTTCGCGCCACTAATGCGCAGTTGTTTTTGGAAAGCAAGGCATGCAGATGCATGTGTGAGGAGCTAAGAACCACTGAAAAAGCTTATAGAAGGCATCATTTGGTATCGTATTCCCTTCTGGGCTTGGTTGGGTCTCAGCAAAGCAGATACCTGGGACTGTATAGGGGTTAAATGTAAAAACGGCTCCGGTTCCGTTATTTTAAGGGTTAAAGCTTTCAAATTTGGTGTGCAATACTTTTAAGGCTTTAAGATACTGTGGTGAAATTTTGGTGAATTTTGAACAATTCCTTCATACTTTTTCACATATTCAGTAATAAAGTGTGTCCAGTTTAAAATTTAAAGTGACAGTAACGGTTTTATTGTAAAACGTTTTTTGTGCTTTGTTGACAAGTTTAAGCCTGTTTAACATGTCTGAACCATCAGATAACGATGTTCTATATGTATGAAAGCCAAGGTTTCTCCCCATTTAAATATATGTGATAATTGTGTCATAGTGTCCAAACAAAGTAGGGACAATAATGCCATAGATAATGATATTGCCCATGATGATTCCTCAAATGAGGGGAGTAAGCATGGTACTGCATCATCCCCTTCTGTGTCTACACCAGTTTTGCCCACACAAGAGGCCCCTAGTACATCTAGTGCGCCAATACTTATTACCATGCAACAATTAACGGCTGTAATGGATAATTCTATTGCAAACATTTTATCCAAAATGCCTACTTATCAGAGAAAGCGCGATTGCTCTGTTTTAAACACTGAAGAGCAAGAGGACGCTGATGATAACTGTTCTGACATGCCCTCACACCAATCTGAAGGGGCCAGGAGGGAGGTTTTGTCTGAGGGAGAAATTTCAGATTCAGGGAAAATTTCTCAACAAGCTGAACCTGATGTTGTAACATTTAAATTTAAATTAGAACATCTCCACGCACTACTTAAGGAGGTATTATCTACTCTGGATGATTGTGACAATTTGGTCATTCCAAAGAAATTATGTAAGATGGACATCCTAGAGGTTCCGGTGTCCCCTGATGCTTTTCCTATACCCAAGCGGGTGGCGGACATAGTAAATAAGGAGTGGGAAAGGCCCGGCATACCTTTTGTTCCTCCCCCTATATTTAAGAAATTATTTCCTATAGTCGACCCCAGAAAGGACTTATGGCAGACAGTCCCCAAGGTCGAGGGGGCGGTTTCTACTCTAAACAAACGCACTACTATTCCTATAGAAGATAGTTGTGTTTTCAAGATCCTATGGATAAAAAGTTAGAGGGTTTGCTTAAAAAGATGTTTGTTCAGCAAGGTTACCTTCTACAACCAATTTCATGCATTGTTCCTGTCACTACAGCTGCGTGTTTCTGGTTCGAAGAACTAGAAAAGTCGCTCAATAAAGAATCTTCGTATGAGGAGGTTATGGACAGAGTTCAAGCACTTAATTTGGCTAACTCTTTTATTTTAGATGCCGCTTTGCAATTAGCTAGATTAGCGGCGAATAATTCAGGGTTTGCTATCGTGGCGCGCAGAGCGCTTTGGCTAAAGTCTTGGTCAGCGGATGTGTCCTCCAAGACCAAATTGCTTAACATCTCTTTCAAGGGTAAAACACTGTTTGGCCCTGACTTGAAAGAGATTATTTCAGACATCACTGGGGGAAAGGGCCACGCCCTTCCTCAGGATAGGTCTTTTAAGGCTAAAAATAAGCCAAATTTTCGTCCCTTTCGCAGAAACGGACCAGCCTCAAATTCTACATCCTCTAAGTAAGAGGGTAATACTTCTTAAACCAAGCCAGCCTGGAGACCGATGCAAGGCTGGAACAAGGGTAAGCAGGCCAAGAAACCTGCCACTGCTACCAAAACAGCATGAAGTGTTGGCCCCCGATCCGGGACCGGATCTGGTGGGGGGCAGACTTTCTCTCTTTGCTCAGGCTTGGGCAAGAGATATTCAGGATCCTTGGGCGCTAGAAATAGTTTCTCAAGGTTATCTCCTGGAATTCAGGGAACTACCCCCAAGGGGAAGGTTCCACAGGTCTCAATTATCTTCGAACCAAATAAAAGGACAGGCATTCTTACATTGTGTAGAAGACCTGTCAAGAATGGGAGTGATTCATCCTGTTCCATTAGGAGAACAAGGGATGGGGTTTTACTCCAACCTGTTCATAGTTCCCAAAAAAGAGGGAACATTCAGACCAATTTTAGATCTCAAGATTCTAAACAAGTTTCTAAGGGTTTCATCGTTCAAAATGGAAACCATTCGAACGATCCTTCCTACCATCCAGGAAGGTCAATTCATGACCACGGTGGATTTAAAGGATGCGTACCTACATATTCCTATCCACAAGGAACATCTTCGGTTCCTAAGGTTCGCCTTTCTGGACAAGCATTACCAGTTTGTGGCACTTCCATTCGGATTAGCCACTGCTCCAAGGATTTTCACAAAGGTGCTAGGGTCCCTTCTAGCGGTGCTAAGACCAAGGGGCATTGCAGTAGTACCTTACTTGGACGACATCCTGATTCAAGTGTCGTCTCTGTCAAAAGCAAGGGCTCATACGGACATTGTCCTAGCCTTTCTCAGATCTCACAGGGGGAAAGTGAACATAGAAAAGAGTTCTCTGTCCCCGTCAACAAGAGTTCCCTTCTTGGGAACAATAATAGTTTCCTTAGAAATGAAGATTTTTCTGACAGAGGCCAGAAAATCAAACTTCTAAGCTCTTGTCAGGTACTTCATTCTGTTCTTCTTCCTTCCATAGTGCAGTGCATGGAAGTAATAGGTTTGATGGTTGCGGCAATGGACATAGTTCCTTTTGCACGAATTCATCTAAGACCATTACAACTGTGCATGCTCAGACAGTGGAATGGGGATTATACAGACTTGTCTCCGACGATCCAAGTAGATCATAGGACCAGAGATTCACTCCGTTGGTGGCTGACCCTGGACAACCTGTCACAGGGAATGAGCTTCCGCAGACCAGAGTGGGTCATTGTCACGACCGACGCCAGTCTGGTGGGCTGGGGCGCGGTCTGGGAACCCCTGAAAGCTCAGGGTCTATGGTCTCGGGAAGACTCTCTTCTCCCGATAAACATTCTGGAACTGAGAGCGATATTCAATGCTCTCAAGGCTTGGCCTCGACTAGCACAGGCCAAATTCATAAGGTGTCAATCAGACAACATGACGACTGTTTCATATATCAACCATCAGGGGGGAACAAGGAGTTCCCTGGTGATGGAGGAGCATCCGGGGGAGTGGGAACTCCATCCGGAAATCTTTGCCCAAATAACTCAATTATGGGGCATTCCAGACATGGATCTGATGGCCTCTCGTCAGAACTTCAAGGTCCCTTGTTACGGGTCCAAATCCAGGGATCCCAAGGCGACTCTAGTGGATACAATAGTAGCACCTTGGATCTTCAACCTAGCTTATGTATTCCCACCGTTTCCTCTCATTCCCAGGCTGGTAGCCAGGATCAATCAGGAGAGGGCTTCGGTGATCTTGATAGTTCCTGCGTGGCCACGCAGGACTTGGTATGCAGACCTGGTGAATATGTCATCGGCTCCACCATGGAAGCTACCTTTGAGACCGGACCTTCTTGTTCAGGGTCCATTCGTACATCCGAATCTGGTTTCCCTCCAACTGACTGCTTGGAGATTGCACGCTTGATTCTTTCAAAGCGTGGGTTTTCAGATTCTGTAATAGATACTCTTATTCAGGCTAGAAAGCCTGTAACTAGAAAAATTTACCATAAAATATGGAAAATATATATCTGTTGGTGTGAATCTAAAGGATTCCCATGGAACAAGATAAAAATTCCTAAGATTCTTTCCTTTCTACAAGAAGGTTTGGAGAAAGGATTTTCTGCAAGTTCTCTGAAGGGACAGATCTCTGCTTTATCTGTTTTACTTCACAAAAGGCTGGCAGCTGTGCCAGATGTTTAAGCGTTTGTTCAGGCTCTGGTTAGAATCAAGCCTGTTTACAGACCTTTGACTCCTCTCTGGAGTCTTAATCTAGTTCTTTCAGTTCTTCAAGGGGTTCCGTTTGAACCCTTACATTCCGTAGATATTAAGTTATTATCGTGGAAAGTTTTGTTTTTGGTTGCAATTTCTTCTGCTAGAAGAGTTTCTGAGTTATCTGCTCTGCAGTGTTCTCCGCCCTATCTGGTCCATGCAGATAAGGTGGTTTTGCGTACTGAGCCTGGTTTTCTTCCGAAGGTTGTTTCCAACAAAAATATTAACCAGGAGATAGTTGTACCTTCTTTATGACCGAATCCAGTTTCAAAGAAGGAACGTTTGTTACACAATTTGGACGTAGTCCGTGCTCTAAAATTCTATTTAGAGGCTACAAAAGATTTCAGACAAACATCTTCCTTGTTTGTTGTTTATTCTGGTAAAAGGAGAGGTAAAAAAGCAACTTCTACCTCTCTTTCCTTTTGGCTTAAAAGCATTATCAGATTGGCTTTTGAGACTGCCGGACGGCAGCCTCCTGAAAGTATCACAGCTCACTCCACTAGGGCTGTGGCTTCCACATGGGCCTTCAAGAACGAGGCTCCTGTTGACCAGATATGTAAGGCAGCGACTAGGTCTTCACTGCACTCTTTGGCCAAATTTTACAAATTTTATACTTTTGCTTCTTCGGAGGCTATTTTTGGGAGAAAGGTTTTGCAAGCCGTGGTGCCTTCCGTTTAGGTGACCTGATTTGCTCCCTCCCTTCATCCGTGTCCTAAAGCTTTGGTATTGGTTCCCACAAGTAAGGATGACGCCGTGGACCGGACACACCTATGTTAGAGAAAACAGAATTTATGCTTACCTGATAAATTACTTTCTCCAACGGTGTGTCCGGTCCACGGCCCGCCCTGGTTTTTTAATCAGGTCTGAGGAATTATTTTCTCTAACTACAGTCACCACGTTACCATATGGTTTCTCCTATATATATTTCCTCCTGTCCGTCGGTCAAATGACTGGGGTAGGCGGAGCCTGGGAGGGACTATATGGCCAGCTTTGCTGGGCTCTTTGCCATTTCCTGTTGGGGAGGAGAATATCCCACAAGTAAGGATGACGCCGTGGACCGGACACACCGTTGGAGAAAGTAATTTATCAGGTAAGCATAAATTCTGTTTTTTCTTACCTTAAATTTGACTTTTTCCCTGTGGGCTGTTAGGCTCGCGGGGGCTGAAAATGCTTCATTTTATTGCGTCATTCTTGGCGCTGACTTTTTTGACGCAAATTTTTTTTTTCTGTTTCCGGCGTCATACGTGTCGCCGGAAGTTGCGTCATTTTTTGACGTTTTTCTGCGCCAAAAGTGTCGGCGTTCCGGATGTGGTGTCGTTTTTGGCGCCAAAAGCATTTAGGCGCCAAATAATGTGGGCATCTTTTTTGGCGCTAAAAATATGGGCGTCACTATTGTCTCCACATTATTTAAGTCTCATTATTTATTGCTTCTGGTTGCTAAAAGCTTGTTCACTGGCATTTTTTCCCATTCCTGAAACTGTCATTTAAGGAATTTGATCAATTTTGCTTTATATGTTGTTTTTTCTATTACATATTGCAAGATGTCCCAGGTTGACACTGAGTCAGAAGATACTTCTGGAAAAACGCTGCCTGGTGCTGGATCAACCAAAGTTAAGTGTATCTGCTGTAAACTTGTGTTATCTGTTCCTCCAGCTGTTTGTAATGAATGTCATGACAAACTTGTTAATGCAGATATTTCCTTTAGTAATGTTACATTACCTGTTGCTGTTCCGTCAACATCTAATACTCAGAGTGTTCCTGTTAACATAAGAGATTTTGTTTCTAAATCCATTAAGAAGGCCATGTCTGTTATTCCTCCTTCTAGTAAACTTAAAAGGTCTTTTAAAACTTCTAATTTTTCAGATGAATTTTTAAATGAACATCATCATTCTGATTCTGATAATGGTTCCTCTGGTTCAGAGGATTCTGTCTCAGAGGTTGATGCTGATAAATCTTCATATTTATTTAAAATGGAATTTATTCGTTCTTTACTTAAAGAAGTCTTAATTGCATTAGAAATAGAGGATTCTGGTCCTCTTGATACTAAATCCAAACGCTTAAATAAGGTTTTTAAATCTCCTGTAGTTATTCCAGAAGTTTTTCCTGTCCCTGATGCTATTTCTGAAGTAATCTCCAGGGAATGGAATAATTTGGGTAATTCATTTACTCCTTCTAAACGTTTTAAGCAATTATATCCTGTGCCATCTGACAGATTAGAGTTTTGGGACAAAATCCCTAAAGTTGATGGGGTTATCTCTACTCTTGCTAAACGTACTACTATTCCTACGGCAGATAGTACTTCCTTTAAGGATCCTTTAGATAGGAAGATTGAATCCTTTCTAAGAAAAGCTTACTTATGTTCAGGTAATCTTCTTAGACCAGCTATATCTTTAGCGGATGTTGCTGCAGCTTCAACTTTTTGGTTAGAAGCTTTAGCGCAACAAGTAACAGATCTTAATTCTCATAGCATTGTTAATCTTCTTCAACATGCTAATAACTTTATTTGTGATGCCATCTTTGATATCATTAGAGTCGATGTCAGGTATATGTCTCTAGCTATTTTAGCTAGAAGAGCTTTATGGCTTAAAACTTGGAATGCTGATATGTCTTCTAAGTCAACTTTGCTTTCCCTTTCTTTCCAGGGTAATAAATTATTTGGTTCTCAGTTGGATTCTATTATCTCAACTGTTACTGGAGGGAAAGGAACTTTTTTACCACAGGATAAAAAATCTAAAGGTAAATTTAGATCTAATAATCGTTTTCGTTCCTTTCGTCACAATAAGGAACAAAAACCTGATCCTTCACCCACAGGAGCGGTATCAGTTTGGAAACCATCTCCAGTCTGGAATAAATCCAAGCCTTTTAGAAAACCAAAGCCAGCTCCCAAGTCCACATGAAGGTACGGCCCTCATTCCAGCCCAGCTGGTAGGGGGCAGATTACGTTTTTTCAAAGAAATTTGGATCAATTCAATTCACAATCTTTGGATTCAGAACATTGTTTCAGAAGGGTACAGAATTGGCTTCAAGATAAGGCCTCCTGCAAAGAGATTTTTCTTTCCTGTGTCCCAGTAAATCCAGCGAAAGCTCAAGCATTTCTGAAATGTGTTTCAGATCTAGAGTTGTCTGGAGTAATTATGCCAGTTCCAGTTCTGGAACAGGGGCTGGGGTTTTATTCAAATCTCTTCATTGTACCAAAGAAGGAGAATTCCTTCAGACCAGTTCTGGATCTAAAAATATTGAATCGTTATGTAAGGATACCAACATTCAAAATGGTAACTATAAGGACTATCCTGCCTTTTGTTCAGCAAGGGCATTTTATGTCCACAATAGATTTACAGGATGCATATCTGCATATTCCGATTCATCCAGATCACTATCAGTTTCTGAGATTCTCTTTCCTAGACAAGCATTACCAGTTTGTGGCTCTGCCGTTTGGCCTAGCAACAGCTCCAAGAATTTTTACAAAGGTTCTCGGTGCCCTTCTGTCTGTAATCAGAGAACAGGGTATTGTGGTATTTCCTTATTTGGACGATATCTTGGTACTTGCTCAGTCTTCACATTTAGCAGAATCTCATACGAATCAACTTGTGTTGTTTATTCAAGATCATGGTTGGAGGATCAATTTACCGAAAAGTTAATTGATTCCTCAGACAAGGGTAATCTTTTTAGGTTTCCAGATAGATTCGGTGTCCATGACTCTGTCTCTGACAGACAAGAGACGTCTAAAATTGATCTCAGCTTGTCGAAACCTTCAGTCACAATCATTCCCTTCGGTAGCCTTATGCATGGAATTTCTAGGTCTTATGACTGCTGCATCGGACGCGATCCCCTTTGCTCGTTTTCACATGCAACCTCTTCAGCTCTGTATGCTGAACCAGTGGTGCAGGGATTACACAAAGATATCTCAATTAATATCTTTAAAACCGATTGTACGACACTCTCTGACGTGGTGGACAGATCACCATCGTTTAGTTCAGGGGGCTTCTATTGTTCTTCCGACCTGGACTGTAATTTCAACAGATGCAAGTCTGACAGGTTGGGGAGCTGTTTGGGGGTCTCTGACAGCACAAGGGGTTTGGGAATCTCAAGAGGTGAGATTACCAATCAATATTTTGGAACTCCATGCAATTTTCAGAGCTCTTCAGTCATGGCCTCTTCTAAAGAGAGAATGGTTCATTTGTTTTCAGACAGACAATGTCACAACTGTGGCATACATCAATCATCAAGGAGGGACTCACAGTCCTCTGGCTATGAAGGAAGTATCTCGAATACTGGTATGGGCGGGCTATGAAGGAAGTATCTCGAATACTGGTATGGGCGGAATCCAGCTCCTGTCTAATTTCTGCAGTTCATATCCCAGGTATAGACAATTGGGAAGCGGATTATCTCAGTCGCCAGACGTTACATCCGGGCGAATGGTCTCTTCACCCAGAGGTATTTCTTCAGATTGTTCAAATGTGGGGACTTCCAGAAATAGATCTGATGGCTTCTCATCTAAACAAGAAACTTCCCAGGTATCTGTCCAGATCCAATGATCCTCAGGCGGAAGCAGTGGATGCATTGTCACTTCCTTGGAAGTATCATCCTGCCTATCTCTTTCCGCCTCTAGTTCTTCTTCCAAGAGTAATCTCCAAGATTCTGAAGGAATGCTCGTTTGTTCTGCTGGTGGCTCCAGCATGGCCTCACAGGTTTTGGTAGGCGGATCTTGTCCGGATGGCCTCTTGCCAACTGTGGACTCTTCCGTTAAGACCAGACCTTCTGTCGCAAGGTCCTTTTTTTCATCAGGATCTCAAATCCTTAAATTTAAAGGTATGGAGATTGAACGCTTGATTCTTAGTCAAAGAGGTTTCTCTGACTCTGTGATTAATACTATGTTACAGGCTCGTAAATCTGTATCTAGGAAGATATATTATCGAGTCTGGAAGACTTACATTTCTTGGTGTCTTTCTCATCATTTTTCCTGGCATTCTTTTAGAATTCCGAGAATTTTACAGTTTCTTCAGGATGGTTTGGATAAAGGTTTGTCTGCAAGTTCCTTGAAAGGACAAATCTCTGCTCTTTCTGTTCTTTTTCACAGAAAGATTGCTAATCTTCCTGATATTCATTGTTTTGTACAAGCTTTGGTTCATATAAAACCTGTCATTAAGTCAATTTCTCCTCCTTGGAGTTTGAATTTGGTTCTGGGGGCTCTTCAAGCTCCTCCGTTTGAACCTATGCATTCATTGGACATTAAATTACTTTCTTGGAAAGTTTTGTTTCTTTTGGCCATCTCTTCTGCTAGAAGAGTTTCTGAATTATCTGCTCTTTCTTGTGAGTCTCCTTTTCTGATTTTTCATCAGGATAAGGCGGTGTTGAGAACTTATTTTAAATTTTTACCTAAGGTTGTGAATTCTAACAACATTAGTAGAGAAATTGTGGTTCCTTCATTATGTCCTAATCCTAAGAATTCTAAGGAGAAATCATTGCATTCTTTGGATGTAGTTAGAGCTTTGAAATATTATGTTGAAGCTACTAAGAATTTCCGAAAGACTTCTAGTCTATTTGTTATCTTTTCCGGTTCTAGAAAAGGTCAGAAGGCCTCTGCCATTTCTTTGTCATCTTGGTTAAAATCTTTAATTCATCATGCCTATGTCGAGTCGGGTAAAACTCCGCCTCAAAGGATTACAGCTCATTCTACTAGGTCAGTTTCTACTTCCTGGGCGTTTAGGAGTGAAGCTTCGGTTGATCAGATTTGCAAAGCAGCAACTTGGTCTTCTTTGCATACTTTTACTAAATTCTACCATTTTGATGTGTTTTCTTCTTCTGAAGCAGTTTTTTGTAGAAAAGTACTTCAGGCAGCTGTTTCAGTTTGATTCTTCTGCTTATATTTTCAGTTTTTTTCATTATAAAATCTCTAGTGACTCTTGCGTGGAAGATCCACATCTTGGGTAGTCATTATCCCATACGTCACTAGCTCATGGACTCTTGCTAATTACATGAAAGAAAACATAATTTATGTAAGAACTTACCTGATAAATTCATTTCTTTCATATTAGCAAGAGTCCATGAGGCCCACCCTTTTTGTGGTGGTTATGATTTTTTTGTATAAAGCACAATTATTCCAATTCCTTATTTTTTTATGCTTTCGCACTTTTTTCTTATCACCCCACTTCTTGGCTATGTGTTAAACTGATTTGTGGGTGTGGTGAGGGGTGTATTTATAGGCATTTTGAGGTTTGGGAAACTTTGCCCCAACTGGTAGGAATGTATATCCCATACGTCACTAGCTCATGGACTCTTGCTAATATGAAAGAAATGAATTTATCAGGTAAGTTCTTACATAAATTATGTTATATATGTGTGTGTGTGTGTGTGTGTGTGTGTGTGTGTATATATATGTATAAACAAACAGATAAATAAATCTTCTGTTACATTAAGACCAGCGAGTGCTGTCTTCTATCAGTTATATCATCACCTACTAGAACCCTGTTATTTGTGATACCGTTCGTGAGAGTGCACTTGTCTTTGTATTTTATATCTGAAGTTAGGTTCAATGCTAATGCAATCAATCTTGCGCAATTTCATAGGCTCCAATGTGAGCTTTGTTCTCCTGTCGTGAGACACGGCTGGGAACCTAGCGCAGCGAAGGGGTTACGTCGCGCAGAGATGGGCAGCCAAAAAGAAAAAATATATATATATATATATATTTATTTATTTCATTTAATTCATCTTAAGTGTCAGTCAACGTTTCGGCTATATATCTTTCCTTTTTCAAGACAATCTGTATCCGTGTAAACACAATTCGGCGTCTCAAAATGCCATTCCATGACGGGATAGTCAACACCAGAATTTTTGTTGTTTTAAAAGATAGATAATCCCTTAATTACCAATTCCCCAGTTTTGCATAACCAACACCGTTATAATTATACACGTTTTACCTCTGTAATTGCCTTGCATCTAAGCCTCGGCAGACTGCCCCCTTATTTCATTTCTTCTGACAGACTTGCACTTTAGCCAATCAAAGCTGTCTCCATGGTAAATTAACGTGCATGAGCTCAATGTTACCTATATGAAACACGTGAACTAATGCCCTCTAGTGGTGAAAAACTATCAAAATGCATTTAGATTAGAGGCAGTCTTCAAGGTCTAAGAAATTAGCATATGAACCTCCTAGGTTTAGCTTTCAACTAAGAATACCAAGAGAACAAAGCAAAATTGGTGATAAAAGTAAATTGGAAAGTTGTTTAAAATTACATGCCCTATTTGAAACATGAAAGTTTTTTTTGGACTTGACTGTCCCTTTAAGATAAATGAAATAAAGATTTTTTTCTACTACTGTCAAGCCCTGTGAGTGCCCTTACTTCTGGAGATATTTAGCATATTGATTGAGGAGCCACCTAGGCAACGGATGAGCTAAGGCTTTGGGAGTGCATGCTAAATTGGTGTGTATGTATGTGTGTATATATATATATATATATATATATATCCTCTACCACTCTGATCCCTATAAATGTTTCCTTGTATTCCGCCTATGTTAATAGCGCTGCAGAATCTGTTGGCGCTCTGCAAATAAAAGATTATAATATATATATATATATATATATATATATATATATATATATATATATACATACAGTATATAGATATCAAAATAACAAAAGTATTGCATTGAGCAATGATACTTTTTTATTGGACTAACTATACATTTATAAGTTGACAAGCTTTCGGAAGAGTTCCTTCCTTTATCAAGTCTGGAGCAATTGAGTATTGCTCCACACTTGATAAAGAAAGGAACTGTTCCAAAAGTTAGTCAACTTATAAATGTATAGTTAGTCCAATAAAAAAAGTATCATTGCTCAATGCAATACTTTTGTTATTTTGATATCTATATACTGTGTGTGTATGTATATATATATATATATATATATATTTCTTTTGCATGATGTACCGAGTCCACGGATTCATCCTTACTTGTGGGATATTATCCTTCCCAACAGGAAGTGGCAAAGAGAGCACCACAGCAGAGCAGTCTATATAGCTCCCCCCTTAATTCCATCCCCCAGTCATTCTCTTTCCCGGCTCTAAGCAGGAAGGGTAAAGTGAAAGAGGTGTTAAGCTGTTAGTTTAATTTTAACTACAATCAAGTTTGTTATTTTTAAATGGTACCGGTGTTGTACTATTTACTCTCAGGCAGGACATAGATGAAGATTTCTGCCTGGAGGATTATGATCTTAGCATTTGTAACTAAGGTCCACTGCTGTTCCCACAGTAGCTGAGGAGTACAGGGAAACTTCAGTGTGAGGAACGGTTTCTTGCTATGCAGCAATGAGGTATGTTCAGTCATATTTTCTGCAGAGACTGTGTTAACTCAGAAAGGCTGACAGTATCCCCATTAGGGGATGGGTAATCAGTAATCCTAGTATGAAAGAGGCTTTACTAGCTTGCATGAAGGGCTAAGTTTTTTTGGGCACTTAGTTTGTTTATTAGAAAGTGACAAACGTTTGTGTGTTCTGGGAGTAATGTTTTTTTATGTTTATGGGAACGTTTGCTTGAGGGGTCATTTGGCTTATTTAGGGTTGTTATAACCCACATGGTTTTCAAACATAGTTTGCTAGATTTGTGTAGGCCCCAGCAACATCGAGTGAGGTGGGCGGGGCCTATTTTCGCACCTCAGTTGCGCACTTAGTAATTCAGACAAG
The DNA here is from genome assembly GCF_027579735.1 of Bombina bombina. Lineage (NCBI taxonomy): Eukaryota > Metazoa > Chordata > Amphibia > Anura > Bombinatoridae > Bombina > Bombina bombina. The sequence continues at coordinate 1,100,843,718 of NC_069502.1, read as the reverse complement.
CAGCAAGCAACTTCTCCTGAGGTCCTGATAGTCTTCTGAGGGCCTATTCGAAGCTTTAACCCCAGATTATTGTTCCTAAGAGCAGGTAGGGCCACAGCAGAGCTGTGGCAAGGTGCTAATAGGGGTTTTTACCGGTTTTTAGACAAATTTCAATCCGGTTTTGTCATTTGTGGGGTTATTGTTTATTTACTTGTGGTGCAATCCTTCTAAGGCTTAGTGGGTACACTGTAAACATTTCGGAAAATTTTAAGCAATTTTACCCTCTTTTGCAGTTTGTGTATGCCTTTTTTTCTCTTAAAGGCACAGTTACGTTTTTGCAAATTGTGTTTATTTCATTAAATAACATAATTTATGTAAGAACTTACCTGATAAATTAATTTCTTTCATATTGGCTAGAGTCCATGAGCTAGTGACATATGGGATTTACAATCCTACCAGGAGGGGCAAAGTTTCCCAAACCTCAAAATGCCTATAAATAAACCATACCCACAATTCAGTTTAACGAATAGCCAAGCAGTGGGGTGATAAAGAAAGGAGTAGAATGCATCAACAAAGGAATTTGGAAATAATTGTGCTTTATACAAAAAATCATAACCACCATAAAAATGGTGGGCCTCATGGACTCTTGCCAATATGAAAGAAATTTATCAGGTAAGTTCTTACATAAATTATGTTTCTCCAACATAGGTGTGTCCGGTCCACGGCGTCATCCTTACTTGTGGGATATTCTCTTCCCCAACAGGAAATGGCAAAGAGCCCAGCAAAGCTGGTCACATGATCCCTCCTAGGCTCCGCCTACCCCAGTCATTCTCTTTGCCGTTGTACAGGCAACATCTCCACGGAGATGGCTTAGAGTTTTTTAGTGTTTAACTGTAGTTTTTCATTATTCAATCAAGAGTTTGTTATTTTCAAATAGTGCTGGTACGTACTATTTACTCAGAAACAGAAAAGAGATGAAGAATTCTGTTTGTATGAGGAAAATGATTTTAGCAACCGTAACTAAAATCCATGGCTGTTCCACACAGGACTGTTGAGAGCAATTAACTTCAGTTGGGGGAACAGTTTGCAGTCTCTTGCTGCTTGAGGTATGACACATTCTAACAAGACGATGTAATGCTGGAAGCTGTCATTTTCCCTATGGGATCCGGTAAGCCATGTTTATTACGATTGTAAATAAGGGCTTCACAAGGGCTTATTTAAACTGTAGACTTTTTTTGGGCTAAATCGATTGAATTAACACTTATTTAGCCTTGAGGAATCATTTATTCTGGGTATTTTGATTTAATAATATCGGCAGGCACTGTTTTAGACACCTTATCCTTTAGGGGCTTTCCCAAAGCATAGGCAGAGTCTCATTTTCGCGCCGGTGTTGCGCACTTGTTTTTGAGAGGCATGGCATGCAGTCGCATGTGAGAGGAGCTCTGATACTTATAAAAGACTTCTGAAGGCGTCATTTGGTATCGTATTCCCCTTTGGGTTTGGTTGGGTCTCAGCAAAGCAGATACCAGGGACTGTAAAGGGGTTTAAAGCTTAAAACGGCTCCGGTTCCGTTATTTTAAGGGTTAAAGCTTCCAAAATTGGTGTGCAATATTTTCAAGGCTTTAAGACGCTGTGGTGAAAATTTGGTGAATTTTGAACAATTCCTTCATGTTTTTTCGCAATTGCAGTAATAAAGTGTGTTCAGTTTAAAATTTAAAGTGACAGTAACGGTTTTATTTTAAAACGTTTTTTGTACTTTCTGATCAAGTTTATGCCTGTTTAACATGTCTGAACTACCAGATAGACTGTGTTCTGAATGTGGGGAAGCCAGAATTCCTATTCATTTAAATAAATGTGATTTATGTGATAATGACAATGATGCCCAAGATGATTCCTCAAGTGAGGGGAGTAAGCATGGTACTGCATCATTCCCTCCTTCGTCTACACGAGTCTTGCCCACTCAGGAGGCCCCTAGTACATCTAGCGCGCCAATACTCCTTACTATGCAACAATTAACGGCTGTAATGGATAATTCTGTCAAAAACATTTTAGCCAAAATGAACCCTTGTCAGCGTAAGCGTGGCTGCTCTGTTTTAGTTACTGAAGAGCATGACGACGCTGATATTAATATCTCTGAAGGGCCCCTAACCCAATCTGAGGGGGCCAGGGAGGTTTTGTCTGAGGGAGAAATTACTGATTTAGGGAACATTTCTCAGCAGGCTGAATCTGATGTGATTACATTTAAATTTAAATTGGAACATCTCCGCATTTTGCTTAAGGAGGTATTATCCACTCTGGATGATTGTGAAAATTTAGTCATCCCAGAGAAACTATGTAAAATGGACAAGTTCCTAGAGGTGCCGGGGCTCCCAGAAGCTTTTCCTATACCCAAGCGGGTGGCGGACATTGTTAATAAAGAATGGGAAAGGCCCGGTATTCCTTTCGTCCCTCCCCCCATATTTAAAAAATTGTTTCCTATGGTCGACCCCAGAAAGGACTTATGGCAGTCAGTCCCCAAGGTCGAGGGAGCGGTTTCTACTTTAAACAAACGCACCACTATTCCCATAGAGGATAGTTGTGCTTTCAAAGATCCTATGGATAAAAAATTAGAAGGTTTGCTTAAAAAGATGTTTGTTCAGCAGGGTTACCTTCTACAACCCATTTCATGCATTGTCCCTGTCACTACAGCCGCATATTTCTGGTTTGATGAACTGCTTAAGGTGCTCGATAGTGACTCTCCTCCTTATGAGGAGATTATGGACAGAATCAATGCTCTCAAATTGGCTAATTCTTTCACTCTAGACGCCTCTTTGCAATTGGCTAAGTTAGCGGCTAAGAACTCTGGGTTTGCTATTGTGGCGCGCAGAGCGCTTTGGTTGAAATCTTGGTCGGCTGATGCGTCTTCCAAGAACAAGCTACTAAACATTCCTTTCAAGGGGAAAACGCTGTTTGGTCCTGACTTGAAAGAGATTATCTCTGATATCACTGGGGGTAAGGGCCACGCCCTTCCTCAGGATCGGCCCTTCAAGGCAAAAAATAGACCTAATTTTCGTCCCTTTCGTAAAAACGGACCAGCCCAAGGTGCTACGTCCTCTAAGCAAGAGGGTAATACTTCTCAGGCCAAGCCAGCTTGGAGACCAATGCAAGGCTGGAACAAGGGAAAGCAGGCCAAGAAACCTGCCACTGCTACCAAGACAGCATGAAATATTGGCCCCCGATCCGGGACCGGATCTGGTAGGGGGCAGACTCTCTCTCTTCGCTCAGGCTTGGGCAAGAGATGTTCTGGATCCTTGGGCGCTAGAAATAGTCTCCCAAGGTTATCTTCTGGAATTCAAGGGACTTCCCCCAAGGGGGAGGTTCCACAAGTCGCAGTTGTCTTCAGACCACATAAAAAGACAGGCGTTCTTACATTGTGTAGAAGACCTGTTAAAAATGGGAGTGATTCATCCTGTTCCATTAAGAGAACAAGGGATGGGGTTCTACTCCAATCTGTTCATAGTTCCCAAAAAAGAGGGAACGTTCAGACCAATCCTAGATCTCAAGATCTTAAACAAATTTCTCAAGGTCCCATCGTTCAAGATGGAAACCATTCGAACTATCCTTCCTTCCATCCAGGAAGGTCAATTTATGACCACGGTGGATTTAAAGGATGCGTATCTACATATTCCTATCCACAAGGAACATCATCGGTTCCTAAGGTTTGCATTCCTGGACAAACATTACCAGTTCGTGGCGCTTCCTTTCGGATTAGCCACTGCTCCAAGGATTTTCACAAAGGTACTAGGGTCCCTTCTAGCGGTGCTAAGACCAAGGGGCATTGCAGTAGTACCTTACCTGGACGACATTCTGATTCAAGCGTCGTCCCTTCCTCAAGCAAAGGCTCACACGGACATTGTCCTGGCCTTTCTCAGATCTCACGGCTGGAAAGTGAACGTGGAAAAGAGTTCTCTATCCCCGTCAACAAGGGTTCCCTTCTTGGGAACAATTATAGACTCCTTAGAAATGAGGATCTTTCTATCAGAGGCCAGAAAAACAAAGCTTCTGGACTCTTGTCGGATACTTCATTCCGTTCCTCTTCCTTCCATAGCTCAGTGCATGGAAGTGATCGGGTTGATGGTGGCGGCGATGGACATAGTTCCTTTTGCGCGCATTCATCTAAGACCATTACAACTGTGCATGCTCAGTCAGTGGAATGGGGACTATACAGACTTGTCTCCGAAGATACAAGTAAATCAGAGGACCAGAGACTCACTCCGTTGGTGGCTGTCCCTGGACAATCTGTCTCAAGGGATGATGTTCCACAGACCAGAGTGGGTCATTGTCACGACCGACGCCAGTCTGATAGGCTGGGGCGCGGTCTGGGGATCCCTGAAAGCTCAGGGTCTTTGGTCTCGGGAAGAATCTCTTCTACCGATAAATATTCTGGAACTGAGAGCGATATTCAATGCGCTCCAGGCCTGGCCCCAGCTTGCGAGGACCAGGTTCATACGGTTTCAATCAGACAACATGACGACTGTTGCGTACATCAACCATCAGGGGGGAACAAGGAGTTCCCTAGCGATGGAAGAAGTAACCAAAATTATTCTTTGGGCGGAGTCTCACTCCTGCCACCTGTCTGCTATCCACATCCCAGGAGTGGAAAATTGGGAAGCGGATTTTCTGAGTCGTCAGACATTGCATCCGGGGGAGTGGGAACTCCATCCGGAAATCTTTGCCCAAGTCACTCACCTGTGGGGCATTCCAGACATGGATCTGATGGCCTCTCGTCAGAACTTCAAAGTTCCTTGCTACGGGGCCAGATCCAGGGATCCCAAGGCGGCTCTAGTGGATGCACTAGTAGCACCTTGGACCTTCAAACTAGCTTATGTGTTCCCGCCATTTCCTCTCATCCCCAGGCTGATAGCCAGGATCAAGCAGGAGAGGGCGTCGGTGATCTTGATAGCTCCTGCGTGGCCACGCAGGACTTGGTATGCAGATCTGGTGAATATGTCATCGGCTCCACCTTGGAAGCTACCTTTGAGACGAGACCTTCTTGTTCAGGGTCCGTTCGAACATCCGAATCTGGTTTCACTCCAGCTGACTGCTTGGAGATTGAACGCTTGATTTTATCGAAGCGAGGATTCTCAGATTCTGTGATCGATACTCTTGTTCAGGCCAGAAAGCCTGTGACTAGAAAGATTTACCACAAAATTTGGAAAAAATATATCTGTTGGTGTGAATCTAAAGGATTCCCTTGGGACAAAGTTAAGATTCCTAGGATTCTATCCTTCCTTCAAGAAGGATTGGAAAAAGGATTATCGGCAAGTTCCCTGAAGGGACAGATTTCTGCCTTGTCGGTATTACTTCACAAAAAGTTGGCAGCTGTGCCAGATGTTCAAGCCTTTGTTCAGGCTCTGGTTAGAATCAAGCCTGTTTACAAACCTTTGACTCCTCCTTGGAGTCTCAATTTAGTTCTTTCAGTTCTTCAGGGGGTTCCGTTTGAACCCTTACATTCCGTTGATATTAAGTTATTATCTTGGAAAGTTTTGTTTTTAGTTGCGATTTCTTCTGCTAGAAGAGTCTCAGAATTATCTGCTCTGCAGTGTTCTCCTCCTTATCTGGTGTTCCATGCAGATAAGGTGGTTTTACGTACTAAACCTGGTTTTCTTCCAAAAGTTGTTTCTAACAAAAACATTAACCAGGAGATTATCGTACCTTCTCTGTGTCCAAAACCAGTTTCAAAGAAGGAACGTTTGTTGCACAATTTGGATGTTGTTCGCGCTCTAAAATTCTATTTAGATGCTACAAAGGATTTTAGACAAACATCTTCCTTGTTTGTTGTTTATTCAGGTAAAAGGAGAGGTCAAAAAGCAACTTCTACCTCTCTCTCTTTTTGGATTAAAAGCATCATCAGATTGGCTTACGAGACTGCCGGACGGCAGCCTCCCGAAAGAATCACAGCTCATTCCACTAGGGCTGTGGCTTCCACATGGGCCTTCAAGAACGAGGCTTCTGTTGATCAGATATGTAGGGCAGCGACTTGGTCTTCACTGCACACTTTTACCAAATTTTACAAGTTTGATACTTTTGCTTCTTCTGAGGCTATTTTTGGGAGAAAGGTTTTGCAAGCCGTGGTGCCTTCCATTTAGGTGACCTGATTTGCTCCCTCCCTTCATCCGTGTCCTAAAGCTTTGGTATTGGTTCCCACAAGTAAGGATGACGCCGTGGACCGGACACACCTATGTTGGAGAAAACAGAATTTATGTTTACCTGATAAATTTCTTTCTCCAACGGTGTGTCCGGTCCACGGCCCGCCCTGGTTTTTTTAATCAGGTCTGATATTTTATTTTCTTTAACTACAGTCACCACGGTACCATATGGTTTCTCCTATGCAAATATTCCTCCTTAACGTCGGTCGAATGACTGGGGTAGGCGGAGCCTAGGAGGGATCATGTGACCAGCTTTGCTGGGCTCTTTGCCATTTCCTGTTGGGGAAGAGAATATCCCACAAGTAAGGATGACGCCGTGGACCGGACACACCGTTGGAGAAAGAAATTTATCAGGTAAACATAAATTCTGTTTTTCTTTCATGTAATTGGCAAGAGTCCATGAGCTAGTGACATATGGGATATCAATACCCAATATGTGGATCTCCACTCAGGAGTCACTATAGAGGGAGGGAATAAAAATAAAAACAGCCATATTCCGCTGAATAAATTAATCCACAACCCAAAATAATAAGTTTATTTTCATTTTAGAAAGCAGAAGAATCAAACAGAAACAGCTGCCTGAAGAAGTTTTCTCCAAAATTGGTGTGTCCGTTCCACGGCGTCATCCTTACTTGTGGGAATATCTCTTCCCCAACAGGAAATGGCAAAGAGTCCCAGCAAAGCTGGCCATATAGTCCCTCCTAGGCTCCGCCCACCCCAGTCATTCTCTTTGCCGTTGCACAGGCAACATCTCCACGGAGATGGTTAAGAGTATGTGGTGTTTAGTTGTAGTTTTTTTATTCTACTCTCAAGAGTTTGTTATTTTAAAATAGTGCTGGTATGTACTATTTACTCTGAAACAGAAAGAGATGAAGAATTCTGTTTGTGAGAGGAAGATGATTTTAGCAGACAGTAACTAAAATCCTTTGCTGTTTCCACATAGGACTGTTGAGATGAAGTAACTTCAGTTGGGGGAAACAGTTAGCAGACTTTTCTGCTTAAGGTATGACTAGCCATATTTCTAACAAGACTGTGTAATGCTGGAAGGCTGTCATTTCCCCTCATGGGGACCGGTAAGCCATTTTCTTAGTCTCAAGCAGAATAAAGGGCTTAATATGGGCTATAAAACTGGTAGACACTTTTATGGGCAAAATCGATTGCTTTATTTGGGCATTTTATACATGTTTATGCTGGTATTTCACATTTATAAACTTGGGGAACGTTTTTTAACGTCAGGCAGTATGTTAGACACCTTTTCCAGTCAGGAAGGGCCTTCCCAGTTGTAGGCTTAGCCTCATTTTCGCGCCATTACTGCGCAGTTGTTTTTGAGAGCAAGACATGCAGATGCATGTGTGAGGACCTGAAAATAGTTGGAAAAGTTCTTAGAAGGCGTCATTTGGTATCGTATTCCCCTCTGGGTTTGGTAGAGTCGCAGCAAAGGCTGTAGCTGGGACTGTAGAGGGGTTAAAACTGTAACCGGCTCCGGTTTCGTTATTTCAAGGGTTAAAGCTCTGAAAATTGGTGTGCAATACTTTTAATGCTTTAAGACACTGTGGTGAAATTTTGGTAAATTTTGAACAATTCCTTCATATTTTTTCACATATTCAGTAATAAAGTGTGCTCTGTTTAAAATTTAAAGAGACAGTAACGGTTTTGATTTAAAACGGTTTTTGTGTTTTACTGACAAGTTTAAGCCTGTTTAACATGTCTGTGAGACAGTAACGGTTTTGATTTAAAACGGTTTTTGTGTTTTACTGACAAGTTTAAGCCTGTTTAACATGTCTGTGCCTTCAGATAAGCTATGTTCTATATGTATGAAAGTCAATGTGTCTCCCCCTTCTAAATTATGTGATAATTGTGCTAAAGCGTCCAAACAAAGTAAGGACAGTACTGTCACAGATAATGAAGTTGCCCAAGATGCTTCATCAGATGAAGGGAGTAGACATGGTTCTACATCATCTCCTTCTGTGTCTACACCAGTTTTGCCCACGCAGGAGGCACCTAGTACTTCTAGCGCGCCAATGCTTATTACCATGCAACAATTGACGGCTGTAATGGATAACTCCATAGCAAATATTTTATCCAAAATGCCTGCATATCAGAGAAAGCGCAATTGCTCTGTTTTAAACACTGAAGAGCAGGAGGGCGCTGATGATAATTGTTCTGTCATACCCTCACACCAATCTGAAGGGGCCATGAGGGAGGTTTTGTCAGATGGGGAAATTTCAGATTCAGGAAAAATTTCCCAACAGGCTGAACCTGATGTTGTGACATTTTAAATTTAAATTATAACATCTCCGCGCACTGCTTAAGGAGGTGTTATCTGCTCTGGATGATTGTGACAACCTGGTCATTCCAGAAAAATTATGCAAGATGGACAAGTTCCTAGAGGTTCCGGTGCACCCCAACGCTTTTCCTATACCCAAGCGGGTGGCGGACATAGTGAATAAGGAATGGGAGAAGCCCGGCATACCTCTTGTTCCCCCTCCTATATTTAAGAAATTATTTCCTATGGTCGACCCCAGAAAGGACTTATGGCAGACAGTCCCTAAGGTCGAGGGGGCAGTTTCTACTCTAAACAAGCGCACTACTATTCCTATCGAGGATAATTGTGCTTTCAAAGATCCTATGGATAAAAAATTGGAGGGTTTGCTTAAAAAGATTTTTATACAGCAAGGTTACCTTCTTCAACCCATTTCGTGCATTGTTCCTGTCACTACAGCAGCGTGGTTCTGGTTCGAGGAACTAGAAAAGTCGCTCAGTAGAGAGACTCCATATGAGGAGGTTATGGACAGAGTTCACGCACTTAAGTTGGCTAACTCTTTTATTTTAGATGCCGCTTTGCAAATAGCTAGATTAGCGGCGAAAAATTCAGGGTTTGCAATTGTGGCGCGCAGAGCGCTTTGGCTAAAGTCTTGGTCAGCGGATGTATCATCCAAGACAAAATTGCTCAATATCCCCTTCAAGGGTAAAACTCTCTTCGGGCCAGAATTGAAAGAGATTATCTCAGACATCACTGGGGGAAAGGGCCACGCCCTCCCACAAGATAGGCCTTTCAAAGCCAAGAATAAGTCTAATTTTCGTTCCTTTCGTAATTTCAGGAACGGACCGGGCTCTAATTCTGCATCCTCTAAACAAGAGGGTAATACCTCACAGACCAAACCAGCCTGGAAACCGATGCAAGGCTGGAACAAGGGTAAGCAGGCCAAGAAGTCTGCCGCTGCTAACAAAACAGCATGAAGGAGTAGCCCCCGATCTGGGACCGGATCTAGTGGGGGGCAGACTCTCTCTCTTTGCTCAGGCTTGGGCAAGAGATATTCAGGATCCCTGGACGCTAGAAATAGTTTCTCAGGGTTATCTTCTGGAATTCGAGGAACTACCCCCAAGGGGAAGGTTCCACATGTCTCACTTATCCTCAAACCAAATAAAGAGACAGGCATTCTTACATTGTGTAGAAGACCTGTTAAAGATTGGAGTGATACACCCAGTTCCAACGGCGGAACAAGGAATGGGATTTTACTCAAATCTGTTTGTGGTTCCCAAAAAAGAGGGACCTTTCAGACCAATCCTGGATCTAAAGATCCTAAACAAATTTCTCAGAGTACCATCGTTCAAGATGGAAACCATTCGAACGATTCTACCCACAATTCAGGAAGGTCAATTTATGACTACCGTGGATCTAAAGGATGCGTATCTACATATCCCTATCCACAAGGAACATCATCAGTTCCTAAGGTTCGCCTTTCTGGACAAACATTACCAGTTTGTGGCCCTCCCATTCGGGTTAGCCACTGCTCCAAGGATTTTCACAAAGGTACTCGGATCCCTTCTAGCGGTTCTAAGACCAAGGGGCATTGCAGTAGTACCGTACTTGGACGACATTCTAGTACAAGCGTCGTCTCTTTCAAAGGCAAAGGCTCACTCAGACATCGTTCTGGCCTTTCTCAGATCTCACGGATGGAAGGTGAACATAGAAAAAAGTTCCCTGTCTCCGTCGACAAGAGTTCCCTTCTTGGGAACAATAATAGATTCTTTAGAAATGAGGATTTTCTTGACAGATGTCAGAAAGTCAAAACTTCTTAACGCTTGTCAAGTTCTTCATTCTATTCCTCGTCCTTCCGTAGCTCAGTGCATGGAAGTAGTAGGATTGATGGTTGCAGCAATGGACATAGTTCCTTTTGCGCGAATTCATCTAAGACCATTACAACTGTGCATGCTGAAACAGTGGAATGGGAATTATACAGACTTGTCTCCAGTGATTCAAGTAGATCAGAAGACCAGAGACTCACTCCGTTGGTGGCTAACCCAGGATCACCTATCCCAGGGAATGAGCTTCCGCAGTCCAGAGTGGGTCATCGTCACGACCGACGCCAGCCTAGTGGGCTGGGGCGTGGTCTGGGAATCCCTGAAAGCTCAGGGACTGTGGTCTCGGGAAGAGTCTCTTCTCCCGATAAACATTCTGGAACTAAGAGCGATATTCAATGCTCTCAAGGCTTGGCCTCAGATAGCAAAGGCCAGATTCATAAGATTCCAATCAGACAACATGACGACTGTTGCGTATCTCAATCATCAAGGGGGAACAAGGAGTTCCCTGGCGGTGAAAGAAGTGACCAAAATAATACAATGTGCGGAGAATCACTCCTGCCACCTATCTGCGATCCACATTCCAGGTGTGGAAAACTGGGAAGCGGATTATTTGAGTCGTCAGACATTCCATCCGGGGGAGTGGGAACTCCACCCGGAGATCTTTGCCCAGTTGACGCAACTATGGGGCATTCCAGATATGGATCTGATGGCGTCCCGTCAGAACTTCAAGGTTCCTTGCTACGGGTCCAGATCCAGGGATCCCAAGGCGACTCTAGTGGATGCACCTTCAACCTAGCTTATGTGTTTCCACCGTTTCCTCTCATTCCCAGGCTGGTAGCCAGGATCAAACAGGAGAGGGCCTCGGTGATCTTGATAGCTCCTGCGTGGCCACGCAGGACTTGGTATGCAGACCTGGTGAATATGTCATCGGTTCCACCATGGAAGCTACCTTTGAGACAGGACCTTCTTGTTCAGGGTCCATTCAAACATCCAAATCTGGTCTCCCTCCAGCTGACGGCTTGGAGATTGAACGCTTGATTCTATCAAAGCGTGGGTTTTCAGATTCCGTGATCGATACTCTGGTTCAACTAGAAAGATTTACCATAAAATATGGAAAAGATATATCTGCTGGTGTGAATCCAAGGGATTCCCATGGAATAAGATAAAGATTCCTAGGATTCTTTCCTTTCTACAAGAAGGTTTGGATAAAGGATTATCTGCAAGTTCTCTAAAGGGACAGATTTCTGTTTACAGACCTTTGACTCCTCACTAGAGTTTAAATCTAGTTCTTTCAGTTCTTCAAGGGGTTCCGTTTGAACCTTTACATTCCGTAGATATTAAGTTGTTATCTTGGAAAGTTTTTTTTTTGGTTGCTATTTCTTCTGCTAGAAGAGTTTCTGAGTTATCTGCTGTACAATGTACTCCACCCTATCTGGTGTTCCATTCAGATAAGGTTGTTTTGCGTACTAAGCCTGGTTTTCTACCAAAGGTTGTTTCCAACAAAAATATTAATCAGGAGATAGTTGTACCTTCTTTGTGTCCGAATCCAGTTTCAAAGAAGGAACGTTTGCTACACAATTTAGATGTAGTCCGTGCTCTAAAATTCTACTTAGAAGCTACAAAAGAGTTCAGACAAACTTCTTCTCTGTTTGTCGTCTATTCTGGTAAAAGGAGAGGTCAAAAAGCAACTTCTACCTCTTTCTTTTTGGCTTAAAAGCATCATCCGATTGGCTTATGAGACTGCCGGACGGCAGCCTCCTGAAAGAATCACAGCTCACTCCACTAGGGCTGTAGCTTCCACATGGGCCTTCAAGTACGAGGCTTCTGTTGATCAGATATGTAAGGCAGCGACTTGGTCTTCACTGCACACTTTTGCCAAATTTTACAAATTTGATACTTTTGCTTCTTCGGAGGCTATTTTTGGGAGAAAGGTTTTGCAAGCCGTGGTGCCTTCCGTTTAGGTTTCCGTCTTGTCCCTCCCTTCATCCGTGTCCTAAAGCTTTGGTATTGGTATCCCACAAGTAAGGATGAATCCGTGGACTCGGTACATCATGCAAAAGAAAACAAAATTTATGCTTACCTGATAAATTTCTTTCTTTTGCGATGTACCGAGTCCACGGCCCACCCTGTCTATTCAAGACAGATGGTATTTTTGATTAAAGACTTAAGTCACCTCTGCACCTTATAGTTTCTCCTTTTTCTTCCTTGGCCTTCAGTCGAATGACTGGGGGGTGGAGTTAAGGGGGACCTATATAGACAGCTCTGCTGTGGTGCTCTCTTTGCCACTTCCTGTTGGGAAGGATAATATCCCACACGTAAGGATGAATCCGTGGACTCGGTACATCGCAAAAGAAAGAAATTTATCAGCTAAGCATAAATTTTGTTATATATATTATAATCTTTTATTTGTAGAGCGCCAACAGATTCTGCAGCGCTATTAACATAGGCGGAATACAAGGAAACATGTGGCGGAATACATAGGCGGAATACAAGGAAACAGGGATCAGACTTGTAGAGGGCATATATATACTAACACGGCTACTCCAATCAACGTATATATACAGAGTATGTGTGTGTGTGTGTGTGTGTGTGTATATATATATATATATATATATATATATATATATATATATATATATATATATATATATATATATATATTTTATATATTGTGTGTGTGTATATAAGCATATTCATATAAATTTATATTTAGTATAAACACAGTCCCCATAGACCACTTTGTAAAGTCACTTTTTAGTGCTGTTTTTTTTTTTTTGTTTTTTTTTTTTTTCAATGTACACTTTTTCTTATAATACTGCTTCGAGCAGTTTATTAAAAATTAAAGCAAACTCTTTATTTTGGGGGGTAATTGGGGATATTTAAAAAAACTTAACTAGAGGTCTGACATCTGGTTAGTTTTTGGAGAGCAAAATACTTCCGCAGACTCGTGGTAGCAATAATTGTAATGGCTGATTATTTATTGTGCTCCTATAAAATAGCGCTCCACTTATAATCTAGCCCATGGTTTATCGTTTTATATTACCATCTCAAAGTGTTTAATGTCCCTTTAACAATGTTATACATTTTGGAATTTCACTGGATGGCAACAGTGTTTGACATTTGCACTCGACTTGAAAAAATGTAGGTTTCATGTTTAATACGTCGATTTTAAGAGAACACAACCAAAGTACCATGCAGTGAAATTAGTTATTTATAATAAAGTCAAAATGATTAAAGGAACTGCAAAGAATAATACATACAGTATGAAACTATAATTCTTTAATTATTCAGCCATTTATTTATTAGTGATATCTCTCTTGCATTGTAAGGAAATAGTAAACCAATAAAACAGATTTGGACGGCTTCGTCTTGATTTGTGGAAAAAAAAAAAAAAAAGCATCTTGTATTCTTAAAAAAGCATGATCTTATTTTGCAGGGACATTCCAGTTACATCACGCACCTTGATTGGTCCCCAGATAACAAATACATAATGTCTAACTCAGGAGACTATGAAATATTATACTGTAAGTATATTTACTGCATAACTAATTTAAATATGTCTAGTAGTTTCTAGTTTAATGCGTTTCAGATATGTATTGTGTTGTGGAATAACTATAATGTATTTTAGATTCTTATCACATGATCTTTCCTTGACTGCTAGTACTTTTCTCCTACATTGGTGTGTCCGGTCCACGGCTTCATCCTTACTTGTGGGAATATTCTCTTCCCCTACAGGAAATTGCAAAGGGAGCACACAGCAAAAGCTGTCCATATAGTCCCCCCTCTGGCTCCGCCCCCCAGTCATTCTCTTTGCCTGCTCTGAACAAGTAGCATCTCCACGCGGATGGTAAAGAGTATGTGGTGTTAGTTGTAGTTTTATTTCTTCTATCAAGAGTTTGTTTTTTTAAAATAGTGCCGGTTTGTACTATTTACTCTACAACAGAAAGTGATGAAGAGTTCTGTTAAAAGAGGAGTATGATTTTAGCAACAGTAACTAAAATCCATTGCTGTTCCCACGCAGGACTTTTGAAACCAGAGAACTTCAGTTGGGGGGAACAGTTTGCAGACTTTTCTGCTCCAGGTATGACTAGTCCCTTTTCTAACAAGACATAGTAATGCTAGAAGACTGTCATTTTCCCTTATGGGATCGGTAAGCCATTTTCTTAGACTCATAACAGAATGAAGACTTATAAATGGGCTCTATACTGGTTGACACTTTTGTGGGCTAAATCGATTGATTTATATAATATTTATATGACTTTTGGAGTGTTTTGTGACTTTGAAACACTTTTGGGAACGTTTTTATTACGCCTGGCAGTTGTTTAGACACCTAATCTAGTCAGGAAGGCCCCTTCACTCTGGTATGCAGAGGGAGGAGGCCTCATTTTCGCGCATCAGTTGCGCAGTTACTTTTGGAAGCAGTGCATGCAGCTTCATGTGAGAGGGTCCTGTGGCCATAAAAACGATTTCAAGAAGGCTTATTTCTGTGGTGAATAACCCCCAAGGAAGGTAAAAGCTGCAGCAAAGGCTGTGGCAGGGACTGTAGTGGGTTTAAACTGGTAAATTGAACAATTTGGTGTGCAATACTTTCAAAACATTAAGACACTAGGGTGCAAATTTTGTAAAGATCTGATATTTCCTTCATAGTTTTTCAAACATTCAGAAATAAAGTGTACTCTTTTTATTATTTAAAGAGACAGTAACGGTTTTGTTTAAAAACGGTTTTATTGCATTAATAGCCTGCTAAAGTCTGTCTAACATGTCTATACCTTCAGATAGCATATGTTCTGTGTGTATGGAGGCCAAGGTGCTTCCCCCTTTAAATGTATGTTCAAAATTGTGCCATGGCGTCCAAACAAAGTAAGGACAGTACTGTCACATTTAATAAGGTTGCCCAAGATGATTCTTCAAATGAAGGTAGTGGGGATAGTTCATCATCCTCTCCTCATCATCCATTGAGGACAGTTGTGCTTTCAAAGATCCTATGGATAAAAAATTGGAAGGGTTGCTTAAAAAGATATTTGTTCAGCAAGGTTTCCTTCTCCAACCAATTTCGTGCATTATTCCTGTCACCACGGCGGCGTCTTTTTGGTTCGAGGAACTAGAAAATTCGCTCCATAAGGAGACTCCATATGAGGAAGTCATGGACAGAATTCACTTACTAAAGTTGGCTAATTCCTTTATTTTAGATGCCGCTTTTCAATTGGCTAAATTAGCGGCGAAAAATTCAGGTTTTGCAATAGTGGCGCGCAGAGCGCTTTGACTAAAATCTTGGTCGGCGGATGTGTCGTCCAAGACAAAACTGCTTAATATTCCTTTCAAAGGTAAGACCCTTTTCGGGCCAGAATTGAAGGAGATTTCAGACATCACTGGGGGAAAGGGCCATGCCCTCCCACAGGATAGGCCTTTCAAGGCTAAGAACAAATCTAATTTTCGTTCCTTTCGCAATTTCAGGAACGGACCGTCTCCTAACTCTGCAGCCTCTAGACAAGAGGGTAACGCTTCCCAGCCTAAACCAGCATGGAATGCAAGGCTGGAACAAGGGTAAACCGGCCAAGAAGCCTGCTGTTGCTACCAAGACAGCATGAAGGGGTAGCCCCCGATACGGGACCGGGTCTAGTAGGGGGCAGGCTGTCTCTCTTTGCTCAGGCTTGGGCAGGAGATGTTCCGGATCCCTGGGCACTAGAAATAGTCTCTCAGGGGTATCTTCTAGAGTTCAAGGAACTCCCTCCAAGCGGAAGGTTCCACATGTCTCGCTTATCGACAGGCATTCTTACATTGCGTAAACAAATTCCTCAGAGTTCCATCATTCAAAATGGAAACCATTCGGACGATCTTACCAACAATCCAGGAGGGTCAATATATGACTACCGTGGACTTAAAGGATGCGTACCTACATATTCCTATCCACAAAGATCACCATCAGTTCCTAAGGTTCGCCTTTCTGGAAAAACATTACCAGTTCGTGGCTCTTCCATTCGGTTTAGCCACCGCTCCCAGAATTTTCACAAAGGTGCTAGGGTCCCTTCTAGCGGTTCTAAGGCCGAGGGGCATTTCTGTAGCACCTTATCTAGACGACATTCTAATCCAAGCGTCGTCCCTTTCCAAAGCAAAGGCTCATACAGACATTGTTTTAGCTTTTCTCAGGTCTCACGGGTGGAAGGTGAACATAGAAAAAAGTTCCCTGTCCCCGTCCACAAGGGTTCCTTTTCTAGGAACAATAATAGATTCTGTAGAAATGAAGATTTTTCTGACAGAGGTCAGAAAGTTAAAGCTTCTAAACGCTTGTCAAGTTCTTCAATCTATTCCTCAGCCTTCCATAGCTCAGTGCATGGAGGTAATAGGTTTAATGGTTGCAGCAATGGATGTGGTTCCTTTTGCTCGAATTCATCTAAGACCATTAAAACTGTGCATGCTCAAACAGTGGAATGGGGATTATGCAGACTTGTCTCCCCAGATTCAAGTAGACCAGTTAACCAGAGACTCACTCCGTTGGTGGTTGACTCAAGATCACCTGTCTCAGGGAATGAGTTTCCGCAGACCAGAGTTGGGTCATTGTCACGACCGACGCCAGTCTTTAAGGCTGGGGCGCGGGCTGGGACTCCCTGAAAGCTCAGGGTCTATGATCTCGGGAAGAGTCTCTTCTCCCGATAAACATTCTGGAACTGAGAGCGATATTCAATGCGCTCCGGGCTTGGCCTCAACTAGCGAAGGCCAGATTCATAAGATTTCAGTCGGACAACATGACGACTGTAGCGTACATCAATCATCAGGGGGGAAGAAAGAGTTCCTTGGCGATGAGAGAGGTATCCAAGATCATCAAATGGGCGGAGGATCACTCCTGCCATCTATCTGCAATTCACATCCCAGGAGTAGACAACTGGGAGGCGGATTATTTGAGTCGTCAGACTTTCCATCCGGGGGAGTGGGAACTCCACCCGGAGGTCTTTGCCCAGTTAACTCAACTATGGGGCATTCCAGACATGGATCTGATGGCGTCTCGTCAGAACTTCAAGGTTCCTCGCTACGGGTCCAGATCCAGGGATCCCAAGGCGACACTAGTGGATGCATTGGTGGCGCCTTGGTCGTTCAACCTAGCTTATGTGTTTCCACTGTTTCCTCTCCTTCCCAGGCTTGTAGCCAGGATCAAACAGGAGAAGGCCTCGGTTATTCTGATAGCTCCTGCGTGGCCACGCAGGACTTGGTATGCAGACCATTGTGAATATGTCATCGGCGCCACCATGGAAACTACCTTTGAGACAGGATCTTCTAGTACAAGGTCCATTCGAACATCCAAATCTAGTCTCTCTGCAACTGACTGCTTGGAAATTGAACGCTTGATTTTATCTAAGCGTGGGTTTTCAGATTCAGTTATAGATACTCTGGTCCATGCCAGAAAACCTGTGACTAGGAAAATTTACCATAAGATATGGAAAAAATATATCTGTCGGTGCGAATCCAAGGGATTCTCTTGGAGTAAAATTAAAATTCCTAGGATACTCTCCTTTCTCCAAGAGGGTTTGGATAAAAGGTTGTCAGCGAGTTCTCTAAAAGAACAGATATCTGCTCTGTCTGTTTTGTTGCACAAACGTCTGGCAGCAGTGCCAGATGTACAGGCCTTAGTCAGAATCAAGCCTGTCTACAGACCCATGACTCCTCCATGGAGTCTAAACTTAGTTCTTTCAGTTCTTCAAGGGGTTCTGTTTGAACCTTTACATTCCATAGATATTAAGTTACTATCTTGGAAAGTTCTGTTTTTGGTCGCTATTTCTTCTGCTAGAAGAGTTTCTGAATTGTCTGCTTTGCAGTGTACTTCACCCTATCTGGTATTCCATACTGATAAGGTTGTTTTGCTTACCAAACCTGGTTTTCTTCCAAAAGTGGTTTCCAACAGGAATATTAACCAGGAAATAGTTGTTCCTTCTCTGTGTCCGAATCCAGTTTCGAAGAAGGAACGTTTGTTACACAATTTAGATGTGGTCCGTGCTTTAAAATTCTATTTAGAAGCAACAAAGGATTTCAGACAGACTTCATCTTTGTTTGTCGTTTATTCTGGTAAGAGGAGAGGGCAGAAAGCTACTGCTACCTCTCTTTCCTATTGGCTGAAAAGCATCATCCGATTGGCTTATGAGACTGCCGGACGGCAGCCTCCTGAACGAATTACAGCTCACTCTACTAGAGCTGTGGCTTCCACATGGGCCTTCAAGAACGAGGCTTCTGTTGATCAGATCTGTAAGGCAGCGACTTGGTCTTCTCTGCATACTTTTGCCAAATTTTACAAATTCGATACTTATGCTTCTTCGGAGGCTATTTTTGGGAGAAAGGTTTTGCAAGCCGTGGTGCCTTCCGTTTAGGTAACCTGACTTGTTCCCTCCCTTCATCCGTGTCCTAAAGCTTTGATATTGGTTCCCACAAGTAAGGATGAAGCCGTGGACCGGACACACCAATGTAGGAGAAAACAAAATTTATGCTTACCTGATAAATTTCTTTCTCCTACGGTGTGTCCGGTCCACGGCCCGCCCTGGCTTTTTAGTCAGGTTTCAAATTTTTTATTTCTGAACACTACAGTCACCACGGCACCCTATAGTTTCTCCTTTTTCTCCTAACCGTCGGTCAAATGACTGGGGGCGGAGCCAGAGGGGGGACTATATGGACAGCTTTTGCTGTGTGCTCCCTTTGCCATTTCCTGTAGGGGAAGAGAATATTCCCACAAGTAAGGATGAAGCCGTGGACCGGACACACCGTAGGAGAAAGACATTTATCAGGTAAGCATAAATTCTGTTTTTTTGTTGTCATAGGCTAATTTTTTGCTACTATAGCTCTACTGCCTGAAGTTTTTGTTTTGTAGATGTGAATATTTATAAACTATTTCAATAAGGCTTTCTAATGCTGCAAGGGTGCAGCCACCCACAGAACCCAATTTTTATGTGGCTGAACTGACCATGAATCTTCGCACACAGTTATCCCTGAGTTTGTGGCAGCCATTATCTTTGGGTTCATCACTCAGGTGTTTTCTGATGAACCCCCACCCCAGGGTAAACGGCACTTTACAAGTACGGTTGCAGGCTATAGTCATATTTACAGCAATCACCTGTATCTTGAAGGGGCACAAGGCACCTTTTTGTCTCTGTAAGTGCTCTGGGGGTGAAATATGAGCTTTTAATGTCCCCCTCCAGCTGTTCCTTTACTTAAAGGGAAATCCCTGCATTTCCAGGCATTTCCTTGTCCTCTGTGACATCACGCACACACTTTGTGACAACAGAGGGTGTTCTCGCTAGAACCAGCAATGAGGGAGATTCATTTGTTTCATAAAGTGGAGTCAACAAGCCTTTTCATACCAGGAGGCAGGCAAAAATTATCCATCACACCCAAGAGCTTTAATCCCTAACACTTCCTTGTTCCCCTCACTCTTAATTTTTGCCTTTCCTGGAGAAATGTGAAATTGTGAGATGCTTGGACTTCTTCGTTTAAAGGGTTGTTGAAACTGCTGTGAGGCCAAATTATCCTATCTTAGGACAGAGAAAAGAACAGAGGGGTGTAGAGGAGTACCATAGGCATTGAGAGTAATTTACTGAGGAAGATTTTCAATAGCCTGCTAAAGGTGTTGCTGGGACTGATCCTGCAGCCTCTTCCTGTTGGCTTCGAGTTACCTCCTATGCAAGATCTACAGTTAGTGTCCACTAACTTGGATGCAGGATATATGCACAGTAGACTGAGAGGTACACAGGTGAATGTGTCCTACACTCACACACCTTGCAGGCTTCTTAGCAGTTGCAATTGTTTCATTGCCTTTATTGCACACAGACATGTAACAAGGACAACAGTTAACTCCTTTAAGAGTGGGGATCC
This sequence comes from Bombina bombina, assembly GCF_027579735.1. Classification (NCBI taxonomy): domain Eukaryota; kingdom Metazoa; phylum Chordata; class Amphibia; order Anura; family Bombinatoridae; genus Bombina; species Bombina bombina. Next base: position 1,100,823,616 of record NC_069502.1, on the reverse strand, counting down.
CTTTACTCTGAGTAGAGCAGAGCGCCGTTTTCATAGTTGCGCCAGTGGTTCCTTGGTCCTTTCATCTGATGTACTTGTTTCCTTTGTTCTGTTTTCTTGAGTGATAGCTCGAATCAAGCATTAGAGACTTCCAGTAAAATTAATCGCTCCAGCTTGACCTAATTTGCAGACCTAATTTAGAAGTTTGGACTCCTTTAAAGACAAGGTTACCAGTAATCACTCTGGAACTTCAAGCGATTCTTTGAACTCTTCAGGCATGGCCTCTGTTGAAGGAGGAGAAATTTATCAGTTTCCAGTCTGATGTTATCACAGCGGTAACCTATATTAACCACTAAGGCTGTTACAGCAGTCTAAGTGCAATGCAGGAAGTCTCTCAGATTCTGTCCTGGGCAGAGGAGCTTTAGTGCTCCCTATCAGTAATTTACATTCCATGTGTGAACAATTGGAAAGCAGACTATCTCAGCTGTCAATCAGTCCATCCAGGAGAATGATCTTTCCATCAGGATGTATTCAATTAATTGGTATTCAAATGGGACTTACCAGACTTAGATCTGATGGCTTCACACTTAAATCACAAACTTCCAAATGACTGTGCAAGATCAAGAGACGCAAGGGCTCACATAATAGATGCCTTGGTATGCCCATGGAAAGTCCATCTAGCATAACAGTTTCCTCCATTTGTATTTCCCTGAGAGTCATTGCTTGGGTCAAACAGGAGTCAGTTTTAGTAATATTAATTGCTCCAGCCTGGCCGTGCTGGACATGGTATGCAGATCTATTACATATGCCAACAATGCCTCCATGGCGCCTTCCTCTGAAACAAGGCCTGTTATCACAAGGTCCGCTTTTTCCATCAGGATATCAAATCTCTGATGGCGTAAAGGTTGAATGCCTAGTTTTGAGACTAAGGATTTTCAGACTCTATAATCGATACTCTGATACAGGCTAGGAAACCTTTGACTCAAAGGATTTACCACAACATTTGGAAGGCATATTTCTTTCATGTAATTGGCAAGAGTCCATGAGCTAGTGACATATGGGATATACAATCCTACCAGGAGGGGCAAAGTTTCCCAAACCTCAAAATGCCTATAAATACACCCCTCCCCACACCCACAATTCAGTTTTACAAACTTTGCCTCCTATGGAGGTGGTGAAGTAAGTTTGTGCTAAGATTTCTACGTTGATATGCGCTTCTCAGCATTGTTGAAGCCCGATTCCTCTCAGAGTACAGCTAATGTCAGAGGGACGTGAAGGGAGTATCACCTATTGAATACGATGATTTCTCTAACGGGGGTCTTTTTCATGGGTTCTCTGTTATCGGTCGTAGAGATTCATCTCCTACCTCCCTTTTCAGATCGACGATATACTCTCAAATTTACCATTACCTCTACTAAAGAACTGTTTTAGTACTGGTTTGGCTATCTGCTATATGTGGATAGGTGTCTTTTGGTAAGTATGTTTTCATTTACTTAAGACACTCTCAGCTATGGTTTGGCACTTTATGCAATTATATAAAGTTCTAAATATGTGTATTGTACTTATATTTGCCATGAGTCAGGTTCATGTATTTCCTTCTGCAGACTGTCAGTTTTATATTTTGGAATATAAATTTATTTCTTACCTGGGGTTTAGTCTTTTTCAATTTGACTACTTTTTGCATTTGCGGGTATTAGGCCCGCGGGTGCGTCAAATGTTAGACTTTATTGCGTCATTTTTGGCGCGGAAAAATACATTTTTGACGCAACTTCGTCATTTCCGGCGTCATACGTGACGCCGAGACCTTTCACACGGCGGCGTCATTAGTGACGCAAGTGTGTCATTTCCGGTCATTTTTGGCGCCAAAAACGTTTTTCTTCATTATTTCAATACCCCATTGTTGTTTGCCTCCTGCTTTCTTTTCTATCAAGAGGCCTATGCTTTTGCATTTTTTCCCATTCCTGAAACTGTCATTTAAGGAAATAGATAATTTTGCTTTATATGTTGTTTTTTCTCTTACATTGAGCAAGATGTCCCAATCTGATCCTGCCTCTGAAGTTTCTGCTCTAACATTGCTGCCTGACATCGGCTCTACCAAAGCTAAGTGCATTTGTTGTAAAATTGTAGAAATTATTCCACCGATTATCATTTGTAATAGTTGTCATGATAAACTTTTACATGCAGATAATGTTTCTATCAGTAATAGTACATTGCCAGTTGCAGTTCCTTCAACTTCTAATGTGCATGATATATCTGTAAATTTTAAAGAATTTGTTTCTGATTCTATTATGAAGGCTTTGTCTGCATTTCCACCTTCTAATAAACGTAAAAGGTCTTTTAAAAGTTCTCATTTAGCTGATGAAATTTCAAATGACCAACAACATAATAATTCATCCTCTTCTGATGAGGATCTATCTGAAACAGAAGATCCTTCCTCAGATATTGACACTGACAAATCTACTTATTTATTTAAAATAGAGTATATGCGTTCTTTATTAAAAGAAGTGTTAATTACTTTGGATATTGAGGTAACCAGTCCTATTGACGTTCAGTCTAATAAACGTTTAAATGCTGTTTTTAAACCTCCTGTGGTTTCCCCAGGTGTTTTCCCCATTCCTGAGGCTATTTCTGATATGATTTCTAGGGAATGGAATAAGCCAGGTACTTCATTTATTCCTTCTTCAAGGTTTAAGAGATTGTATCCTTTACCAGCAAAATCTATAGAGTTTTGGGAAAAAGTCCCCAAAGTTGATGGGGCTATTTCTACTCTTGCTAAATGTACCACTATTCCTATGGAAGATAGCACTTCCTTTAGGGATCCTTTAGATAGGAAACTTGAATCTTATCTAAGGAAGGCCTATTTATATTCAGGTCATCTTCTCAGACCTGCTATTTCTTTGGGTGATGTTGCGGCTGCATCAACTTTCTGGTTGGAAAATTTAGCGCAACATGAATTGGATTCTGACATATCTAGCATTGTTCGCTTACTGCAACATGCTAATCATTTTATTTGTGATGCAATTTTTGAAATTATCAAAATTGATGTTAGATCCATGTCTTTAGCTCTATTAGCTAGAAGAGCTTTGTGGCTTAAATCTTGGAATGCTGATATGACATCTAAATCTAGATTACTATCTCTTTCTTTCCAAGGTAATAATTTATTTGGTTCTCAGTTGGATTCTATTATTTCAACTATCACTGGAGGAAAAGGAGTTTTTTTGGATAAAAAACCTAAGGGTAAATCTAAGGCTTCTCACCGTTTTCGTTCCTTTCGTCAGAATAAGGAACAAAAACTCAATCCTCCTCCCAAGGAATCTGCTTCCAGTTGGACGCCTTCCTCAAATTGGAATAAATCCAAGCCATTTAGGAAACCAAAGTCAGCCCCTAAGTCCGCATGAAGGTGCGGCCCTCATTCCAGCTCAGCTGGTAGGGGGCAGATTAAGGTTTTTCAAGGATTGTTGGATAAAATCTGTCCAAAATCATTGGATTCAGAGCATTGTCTCTCAAGGGTATCGAATAGGATTCAAAGTAAGACCTCCTGTGAGAAGATTTTTTCTCTCACGCATCCCTGTAAATCCAGTAAAAGCTCAGGCTTTTCTGAAGTGTGTTTCAGACCTGGAGTCTTCAGGGGTAATCATGCCAGTTCCTCTTCAGGAACAAGGTTTGGGGTTTTATTTAAACCTATTCATTGTACCAAAGAAAGAAAATTTGTTCAGACCAGTTCTGGATCTGAAAATTTTGAATCGTTATGTAAGAGTACCAACTTTCAAGATGGTGACTATAATGACTATTCTGCCTTTTGTTCAGCAAGGACATTATATGTCCACAATAGACTTGCAGGATGCATACCTTCATATTCCGATTCATCCAGAACACTTTCAGTTTCTGAGATTCTCTTTTCTAGACAAGCACTACCAAATTGTTGCTCTTCCATTTGGCCTTGCAACAGCTCCAAGAATCTTTTCAAAGGTTCTGGGTGCCCTACTATCTGTAATCAGAGAACAGGGTATTGCGGTGTTACCTTATTTGGACAATACCTTGGTACTAGCTCAGTCTTTACATACTGCAGAATCTCACACGAATCAACTAGTGTTGTTTCTTTGGAAACATGGTTGGAGGATCAATTTACCAAAAAGTTTCTTGATTCCTCAGACAAGGGTCACCTTTTTAGGCTTCCAGATAGATTCAGTGTCCATGACTAACAGACAAGAGACGTTTAAAATTGGTTGCAGCCTGCCGGCACCTTCAGTCTCAGTCATTCCCTTCAGTGGCTATGTGCATGGAAGTTTTAGGTCTCATGACTGCAGCATCGGACGCAATCCCCTTTGCTCGTTTTCACATGAGACCTCTACAGCTTTGTATGCTGAATCAATGGTGCAGGGATTATACAAAGATATCACAATTAATATCCTTGAATCCCAATGTACGACACTCTCTGACATGGTGGATAGATCACCATCGTTTGGTTCAAGGGGCTTCTTTTGTTCACCCAATCTGGACTGTGATCACAACAGATGCGAGTCTTTCAGGTTGGGGAGCTGTTTGGGGATCTCTGACAGCACAAGGGGTTTGGAAATCTCAAGAGGCGAGATTACCAATAAATATTTTAGAACTCCGTGCAATTCTCAGGGCTCTTCAGTTCTGGCCTCTACTAAAGAGAGAACCGTTCATTTGTTTTCAGACAGACAATATCACAACTGTGGCTTATGTCAATCATCAGGGTGGGACTCACAGTCCCCAAGCTATGAAAGAAGTATCTCGGATACTTGCCTGGGCGGAATCCAGCTCCTGTCTAATCTCTGCGGTGCATATCCCAGGCGTAGACAATTGGGAGGCGGATTATCTCAGCCGCCAGACTTTGCATCCAGGGGAGTGGTCTCTCCATCCAGATGTGTTTTCTCAGATTGTTCAGATGTGGGGGCTTCCAGAGATAGATCTCATGGCCTCTCATCTAAACAAGAAACTTCCCAGATACCTGTCCAGGTCCAGGGGTGTTCAGGCGGAAGCAGTGGATGCGCTGACACTTCCTTGGTGTTATCAACCTGCTTACATCTTTCCGCCTCTATTTCTCCTTCCAAGAGTGATCTCCAAAATCATCATGGAACAGTCTTTTGTGTTGCTGGTGGCTCCAGCATGGCCACACAGGTTTTGGTATGCAGATCTGGTTCGGATGTCCAGTTGCCCGCCTTGGCCACTTCCGTTACGGCCGGACCTACTATCTCAAGGTCCGTTTTTCCATCAGGATCTCAAATCATTAAATTTGAAGGTATGGAAATTGAACGCGTAGTTCTAAGTCATAGAGGTTTCTCTGACTCGGTGATTAATACTATGTTACAAGCTCGTACATTTCTTTCTAGAAAGATTTATTATAGAGTTTGGAAGACTTACATTTCATGGTGGTGTTCTCATAAATTCTCCTGGCATTCTTTTAGAATTCCTAGAATTTTACAGTTTCTTCAGGATGGTTTGGATAAGGGTTTGTCTGCAAGTTCCTTGAAAGGACAAATCTCCTCTCTTTCTGTTTTATTTCACAGAAAGATTGCTATTCTTCCTGATATTCACTGTTTTGTACAGGATTTAGTTCGTATTAAGCCTGTCATTAAATCAATTTCTCCAACATAGGTGTGTCCGGTCCACGGCGTCATCCTTACTTGTGGGATATTCTCTTCCCCAACAGGAAATGGCAAAGAGCCCAGCAAAGCTGGTCACATGATCCCTCCTAGGCTCCGCCTACCCCAGTCATTCTCTTTGCCGTTGTACAGGCAACATCTCCACGGAGATGGCTTAGAGTTTTTTAGTGTTTAACTGTAGTTTTTATTATTCAATCAAGAGTTTGTTATTTTAAAATAGTGCTGGTATGTACTATTTACTCTGAAACAGAAAAGAGATGAAGATTTCTGTTTGTAAGAGGAAAATGATTTTAGCAACCGTTACTAAAATCCATGGCTGTTCCACACAGGACTGTTGAGAGGAATTAACTTCAGTTGGGGGAACAGTGAGCAGTCTTTTGCTGCTTGAGGTATGACACATTCTAACAAGACGATGTAATGCTGGAAGCTGTCATTTTCCCTATGGGATCCGGTAAGCCATTTTTATTCAGACAGTAAATAAGGGCTTCACAAGGGCTTATTAAGACTGTAGACATTTTCTGGGCTAAATCGATTCATATATACACATATTTAGCCTTGAGGAATCATTTAATCTGGGTATTTTTGTAAAATAATATCGGCAGGCACTGTTTTA